>NC_134790.1:18908733-19031233 GCF_046742065.1 Oratosquilla oratoria
GGGTAATTACTGGTATTTACCAGATGGTAAGCAGGAACTTGATTCATGTATATAATTTTTAAGTGTTTGTACAATATATTTTATAATTATATCAGATAATTGTATATTAAAATATACAGAGAATATGATATGTTTTACTAGCGCTTAAAATATTCATAATTTTTAAATCAATTTATTGAATGGCAAATTTTCCTACGCGATACCAGACGTACAACATCCCGGAAATTGTGGAATACAAAACTAGTAGTGTTTTAGAAATTCATATTTCACGAACACGGAGCACAAGTATTCATGAAACATACAGCTCACTCAAGGTTAATTTCCATTTTGAAAGAAGGGTTTCAACGCAAAAGTAACAGGGGAGGAGTGACTACCTGTCATCCGCAAGAGAAACTAGCGCGGTCATCTACCCGAACGGTGCAATCTGTGTTATATAACTAAAATATTTGGTATCTAAAAAGCACCATAGATCACAAAACACACATTTCAAGAGAAATTACTCTCAGGCTGTTGCATTACATAATGCACATAAATAAGTTGCCCCATGGAGAAGTTGTTCTGCTGAACACACGGAGGGATACCAAGCGATGCGGCCAGCTTTGCGCCATTATTACCAACCTTTCCGAACATAGTGAAATGGCCTTAAGAAAGTTATGCGAATAGAGGGTGGCTTTAAACTACTTAATTCAGACATATTTTTTATGTTTTACCAGAGACAGCTAAATATATAAATTGGCAATAGAAATAAACATAGACAACTTCTGTTTCTGATTGAATTAGAACTGAACTTCTAGTAACCTACACAGCTGTGGCCAATGCATACGAAAAGTATAATAATGAATCGTATATATTGTTTAGTTACTTTATATTGTTATTTGACGTCAACTTTTTTGATGATTACTGACCAAGAAGAGCTGATTTTTAAAGTACTGAAAAATTAATACAGTTGGTAGAACTGCGAGACGAGGCAGTCAGCCATGATGCTATCGCAGGATCGACCATTGCTGTAAATTCTTCATTGTGGAAGTTTGGAAACCCTTAGCTCCAAAAACATGTCCCATGGTATTTGTAAAAGAGGAAGATTGTGACATTAGAGGCTAAAGGCTTCGAAAGTGTCATAAGCCCGGTAGGTAAGTGAAATTGGTGTAAAACTGAAGTTGGTGTCGGATGTGGAAGTAGTTGTAGGGTCTGAGTTTGTTGCACCCTAGTACGGCCTTGGCCTTCCCTATATCAATTGAAGTAGGCAGTAGCATGGCCCACCCCCTCGCAATGGCGCATCTTCATACCAGAAAATGATACAAGGAAGTTACGAAAGTTGATTTACCAAGGTTAGTGTGCTCGAATCGTTCTCCATTTTGCTTGTGACGAAATCAGCTGATACGATATTGAAGATGTCGTGTCTGTTCAACATAGCCTTTATCTAATCAATCCAGATGTAATTCCATACGCCCCACTATGGCGAGTTTCAAGTATAGTCGTGAAACGCATTAAAAATGAAATAAGTGTGATATAATCGGAAATCTGTGGTACTTCATCGTGCTCCTTTGTGTTGGCCATGGGAAACGAGAACCCAGCCCAAGTTAGTCGTCCACATGAAACTGAAACACCCAATGGATATAGAAAATAGAAACCACAGTTTAAGCGGAAAGAAATGGAAATTAATTGATAATATAGCGGAAACACAAAGTGCAATGGATTTAACGAGAGTATGGAAGGATGGTTGATGGACCGGGTGCTGTTAGACGGGGTAAGTACGGTCGAATTTCTGTTTGCTCACAACTCCCGTAGAACTATAAGTTTTCAAAATTATAGCAAGAAACAACACTATGTCCGCAAGAAATTGCCTGGGTTTAAATTTTTGTCGGGAAATAATTCGGATTTTGCTGTGTATTGACCACGTAACTACCCTCAGGGTGTTTACATATTTAAAGGGAACTAGTGTCATAAAAAATATTTGAGCTTTGTTTTGTAACTTTTTACAGGTATTTGTAACAAAATAAATTACATTATCGTT
Source organism: Oratosquilla oratoria (assembly GCF_046742065.1). NCBI lineage: Eukaryota > Metazoa > Arthropoda > Malacostraca > Stomatopoda > Squillidae > Oratosquilla > Oratosquilla oratoria. The sequence continues at coordinate 18,910,748 of NC_134790.1, forward strand.
CTATTAAACAGCAATACTTGCATCCTTACAAATTAGGTAGTGCACATTCTGATTATGTAAAAGGTGAAGTATCAATATGAATATTCACCTTTAAATGGATGAATGTACACTATGTTTGCATTGATTAATTTGTATGATTATATCAAACTGTATGATTTGAAATGTTATTGGTAATTATTTTTGGGCATTATCAAGTTTATATATTTACTATAGTTCAATATTTTTTGGAATTTATGTTCAGTACATTATTACATAAATTATTATTATAAGGAACTAGCTATTTAGTGTTGATTTTTAAGATTTCAAAATTAATATACAATTTCAAAAGCATATTGTATTTTTTTTCTTATTCAGAAGTGTACACCTAAGCAATATAACAATAGAAAATAAAATATTAATTTCGTAAATTCTAATACTTCAATATGATAAACATTTTAGTGGTGGAAATCAATAACAAAATTTATTAAAAGCAATACAGTAGTTACAACTTGGACATTGGTGAGCAGAGACGCCATGTTTGTTTTTGTTTGATGTCAAAGATGAACTAATGGAAATATGATGATCTCAAGAGATGCCAAACACATACCCCATAGGAAGTTAGGTTAGATGAGACCAATTTATTAGACTTCTGTAAGTTCGTCTTCAAACATGGCATCTTGAAGTTTACTGACATTAGGGTTTTCTGAGTGTATCGGTTTTAGCAACTCTTTGTTATTGATTTCTACCACTGAAACATTTATTAATGTATTATCATTTACGGCAAATTTTTAGAAGTGCAACCCTTTGCAATATAGCAATAGAAAATTAAATATTAATGGCATTATTTTAGTTGTGCACACCTACGCAAAATAGCAATAGAAAGTTAATTATTAATTTTTGTAAATTAAAATAGATCAACGTAATATGCAATTTTCTTTGTGGAAATTTATAACAAAAAAGTTGATAAATCCTATTTTCTAACGAACTCGGTTGTGGTGGTTGAATGATACGCCATTTTGATAGGTGCCGAGGTCGAAGAAATGAAAAAATGATAAATTAGTCTGTTCTAACCTAACCTGGCCTTCCTAACCTACATAACCAAACCAATGAATTTGATACCTCAAATTCTAAAGATCATCCAGGTCGTTGTCGTCATGGATGCATATGGACTGAATATTAATGTATGTCAGGCAATTAACAGACGATGGCAAAACCCCGTGTTCTCTCATAAAGTCTAAGGAAGCCCTATTGTCTTTGTAACAGCGCTTATTAATGTCACCTGAAGTTGGAGAACACCCGGTCCACAACATGAAAGCTGTTGTCTGATAGTGACTGGACTGTCATGACGTCCATACCATATCCTAGTGGATTTGTTCACTAATAAATTTGCTTGTATCAAGGTTTTTTGTATTTATTTCCGCCAAGAAAATCGCATATTACATTCGTGTCATAATTAATAAAAAATATTTAATTTTCTAATGCTATATTGTGTAAGTGTCCACAACCAAAAATAATACCATATTAATTTTGTAAATTATAATGCATCAGCATAATATACATTTTTCTTGGTTTCAATAAAGTTGTTAAGAGTGATGTGGAGGTCGAAGAAATTGTAGTGAAAAATTCGTCTATTTTAACCGAACCTAACCTGCATTTATTAATGTGGTACCAGTAATTCAAGAGGTCATAAGGATTGTTGTCTTTGACCTCTGAATCCATCAAAACAAAGATGTTGTCTAAAGAAGTCGACACTGCTTTGTTCGTTTGTATACATTTAGCAACATTTTCTGTGAAAAAAGATTTTGTTGACATATTATAATTTACAAAATCTGTATTCAATTTTCTAATTCTGTATCGCATATGTGTGCACTTCTAAAGTACCACGTGTATTACATTGATGTATTAGAATTCACAAAATTAATATTTTATTTTCTATTGACATATTTTTTTTATCTTGGTAATTTTTTTGATTGCTTGATAGCTGATTTGATCTAACCTAACCATTAAAGGGGTGGGGGAATATATATATCTATTTTACTGGAACAAAACCTAGGCATACTTTGGAGTGAAGATTATTTTCTTATTGTGTAAGCATTGTTATATTGTCATGACTGATTAGAGTATGTTGTTGGTGGGCTTGCATTCTGGTGAATAACATATTAACCTCTTCACTCCGGGGCACATAGCACGTCTGGCAGCATTAGCTGCCCGACGTGCGATGTTGCGTCATAATAATCGCATTATAAAAAATAAAGTCAGTGCTCAATTGTTCGTTCTCTTTCACCCGTGAATTTTGATAACCATAGAAAATATGAGGAAGCCAGTTTAGAGAGAATGGAGGTTACGTAGGTACGACTACAATAAATATAATCAAGACGCCGACGTCGGCATCATCACGTACCCACTTGCTCCTCATGACGCCTACGGAGGTGTCACCATATGGAAGTGGTTAAGGAAAGGTATACAGACGCTCCTCAACTTACGTTTTAGTTACATTCCGAACGGCCGAACGTAAGTTGAAAATGAACGTAAGTTGTTATTGTACGTTCTAGTAATGTATGACCGTTCATACTGTACTATGCATCCGTAAATTCTATTACCGTATCTTATAAAACACCCCTAAATCATTAATTATACACATAACATTGTAAAATACAGTAAACTTCCATTTATCCGAACTCCAAGGGGGATTGGAAATGTCCGATTAACCAAAATGTTCGGTCAATCCTACTTTGTATGTTTCATTCCCGTAGAGTTTAATGCGGGAATGTCGGCTGCCATATTCGTACCTGTAAACATAACATACACATGGAAATGCTTATAATAGTTCATAAACATATTCTATAGAGTATAAACAGCCGATCAGGTGTAAACATGGAGTGTGCTGCCACCGTGTGAGCACTTAGTGAAGCTTGCGGGGGTGGCGGAAGAGGCGGCGGGGTGTTTGAATGTTCGGTTGAGATCCAAATACGTTCGGTTGAAGCGATGGCTACCGTATTGAGAAAATGTTTGGTTAATGCGATTATTCAGTTAAAACGCGTTCGGATAAGCGCGAGTTTACTGTAACATTAATTTCAAATAAATCAAATTCAAGCAACATAAATTGAGATGGTGGAGGAGGAGGCAAGGCACGTTCAGTCTGTCGTTTGTGCCATGTAAACAATGGACGCAGCGTCATGTGTAAGTATCGTTTGAACTACGGAGAGCGTGCTAAACTAAAAATTCACTAAAAAAAAATAAAAAAAATTTTTACAGGCAGTTTAAACGTAAAATCGAAAAAACGTAAAACAAATGAACGTAAATAGAGGAGCGTCTGTACACTTCTCTTGTTCTGGTAAATTTTCATAAGTGCACACCTACACAATATGGCAATAGAAAGTTAAATACTAATTTTGTAAATAGTATTATTTTAGTTGTGCACACCTACAGAATATAACATTAGAAAATTAGATAATTTTGTAAATTATAATACATGAATGTAATATGCAATTTTCTTGGCGGAAATAAATAACAATAAAACCTTGCTACAAACAAATCTACTAAAGAACGAAGCTGCTAGGATACAGTCCAGACACCATGTTGTTTTCTGTCCAGTCCAGTCACTGTCAGTTAGACGACGGCTTTCATGTTGTGGACCAGGTGTTCTCCAACCCCAGGTGACATTAATAAGTGCAGTTACAAAGACAATAGGGCTTCCTTGAACTTTTTGAGAGAACACGGGGTTATGCCATCGTCTGTTAATTGCCTGAGATAAGTAATAATCCGGCCATCAGCATCCATAACGATGACGACCTGAATGATCTTTAGAATTTGAGGTACCGAATTATTAAATATAGGTTAGGTTAGAATAGATGAATTTATTATCCTTTAATTTCTTTGACCTCGGCATCTATCAAAACAAACATGGCGTATCATTCAACCACTGCGACTTCATTAATAAATCGGTTTTAGCAACTTTTTTGTTATTGATTTCTACTAAGAAAATTGCATAGTATGTTGTTGTACCTGTAATATAATTTACAAAATTGATAATTAATTTTCTATTGCTATATCACATAGGTGTGCATTTCTAAATATTTACTTTGTAAATTATAATACTCCAACATAATATACATTTTTCATGGTGGAAATCCGTAACTGAAAAGTTGCTAAAAGTAATACACAAATGAACGGAGCCATGGCAGCTGCTGGAGATGCCATATTTGTTTTGATAGGTGTGGATGTCAAAAAAATTAAAGTGTGATCAATTTGTCTATTCTAACCTAACCTGCATTTAGTAATGTGGTACCTACAATTCCAGAGGTAATCAGGGTTGTCATTATTGTCTGGACCTCCAAATCTATCAAAACAAAGATGGCGTCTCGAGGAGCTCTGTTAAACATACATATACCAAAGCTTTTTCCCCCTTACAAGGGAGGTAGCCAAAAAGAAAAAGGCATAAAACCATTCCCACCCATTCCATCCCTAAATACACTCCACCCTCCCTCTAATCTTAGCACCTCCTGGATGACAGGTCATCCCTGCACCTTGTCCACTGCCCTGGGACAGAGGCAGTGTCGCAAGACACAGCACATCCACAGCAAGGCCGCTTCATTAAATTGGCGACCCGTCCCCCCCATGCATAAAAGGAGAAGACGTGGAGAAATCCCTTCGGGCTGCATCAAATTTTTCTCACATACTACCTCACCCCCCATCCCCCCACCCCTTCCACCTCATGCATCCCATCATCATATACAACCATTCTCCATTCACCCATCTTCTGTCCTCTCCCGTCCTTCCTCAACAGACCTTCCCCTCTTCCCCAAAGCCCCTTTTACCCCATCCATCCATCTCATCCTATGATGCCCCTTCATATTCACTCCTTCCACCTTTGCCTTCCACAGCTCTTTTGCTTATGTAGCCTATAGATCAGTCACTTTGTTTTTTCTCATTTATGCTCTTTAGATATCTATTTTGAGGAAATACTTTGAATTTGTCAGAAGTACATATTGCCATTACTCATTTTCTAAGTTGATAGAATTGATATGTCTGGAGGTCACGTACCAGAGGAGTTGGTTGATATGAGAATGCCAGTTTGAATGGGCATCATTTTGAGTGAGCGATTACATTACATTAAGTAATGTTAGATTCGATAAGGTTAGGTTATGTTATTCAGCACACCAACTTATAACATAATTCCACATATATTCATTTATCATCTCTATGGCAACAGACTCTACCTACTCCACAGCTCAAAAATAGTGCTGACCTTACAGTACATGGGGAATTGAAAATTGACGCCTGCTCAAACCACTCTATGAGTCAGTTGTTGCCCTGAGTTTCAAGTAGAAAACCCGCAGATTCACAGTGGCTGGCAATGGCCTTCAGAACCTCCCAAAGATCTTATTGGGAGGGAACTTTGGATTGTTGTCTGTGTTGTATCAGTGTGGAACTGTTTCTACATCACCAGCTTAGGGAGAGGAGAGCAGTAGCTGATCGCTAGTTCTCCATTTGTGAAAAAATGTGAGAAATACAGTTAAATTGATGAAAAAGAAAAAAGAGAGAGAGATCTTGGACCCAGTCTGGAGACAGTGTCAATGCCACTTCCTGATGGAGATGAGGCAGTTGATGGGTTTTGAAAATGTGCAGTTTCATTGTCCATATTGTAAGACCATCACATGCAAGTACTTGTCATTGGTTTCTTTGGTTTAATATTTTCACAGTATTGATAAGATACTTGAATGAAGTATAATTGTTTTACAGAACTGTTGATGGCAGTTGTGTAAATTAAAATTCAGTTCGTCATGATGTAGATTTTCACTTGTGTAGCTCCTTGATCCCTCATTTCTTAATTGTTGGGACCCAGAGGTAATTCAAGGGTAGCTCTGGTATTATTTGTATTTGACTAGAGTCCAGATCTCCAAGTCCAAAACAAAATTGGGTGCTTGTAGTAAGGTCTCGTCTTTGGAATCAAAAACCCCCTCAGGATTCAGAATGCTTGCCTATGGGGTCTGTTGACATCCTGATCTCCACCCAGAGATACAACCATAAGTAACTTGTAATTGGTGGAAAGGGCTGGAGAGATGACTTGCTTTTATCACATTTTTCATATCTGGAGAACAGATGACTGGTGGCTTCCTGTTTAGTCCTCCAAGTCATTTTCCAGCATTGGGAAGTTACGTGTTTTACTGCATTTAGGATATTTTGCATCCATCCTCAAGTCTCCAGTGGACTGCTAGGTTGTTCATTTATATAATTGGTATCACCCTTGGGTGTGTATGGATGTGTGTGCACCTGAGGTAAGGGTGTAGACTCACAAGGGTAAGGTGGAATACAAGGTGCAGGTGTGGAATGATGGAATGCAGAATAACCTGCTCCACCCCCATCTGTCAGATATAGCAATCTTACTCTTGTGCGGATGTGCTGTGTCTTGCGACACTGCTTCTGACCCAGGGCAGTGGACAGGATGCAGGGATGACCCTTCATCCATGAGGTACCAAGATAGGAGGGAGGGTGGAGGGGAGTGGAATATATGGGAAATGAAATGGGTGGGAGTGGTTTCTATGCCTTTTTCTTTTTGGCTACCCCCCATGTAAAGGGGAAAAAGCCTTTGGTATATGTATGTATGTACTATTGTGTGACCAACTTTCTGGGATAGAAAAGTGACAGGGCCATGCATTGCTTCCTGCTATGGGGTTCCAGATTTGTAGTTGGACAAATTACAGGGAACAGTGGATTGATGGCTGATACTTGTGATTTCTCTAAGAGTTCTCACAGCCATAAATTCTATGGGGGTCCCCTTCATATCCTCAGCATGGGTTATTCCACATGATCACTCATACAATTCCACTGGCTCGCAGAACCATGGTTGTCTGTTGAATAGTCTAAAAAAAAAGTGACTGCTTCAGAAGCATGTCATCCTTGTGGTGGTTTGCAGTAGGCCTGTCCACATCATACACGTGTCCTCTCACGTGAGGAATATTTTACTTCCTAATAGATACTGTGTCATGGGGAGTGTTTATATGTATGATATAGCTCACTGGGGCTGCCAGAAGCTCTGCCCACCAAGCAATCAAAGGGAAGCAGTCGCCCACAGTGCCCATACCCATTAGTGGGAGGGTAGTGTGTAGGCAATGATCAGTATCTTACAAGCTCTTATATGGATAACATGTTCTTTACTATAATAACTGTATTTGGAATGAAGAAAATGTGCAAAATATTTGCTGAAAAAATACATGTAAGAAAAGATAAATACGAAGGACATGGTATGTAGTGTGTGGACACAGGGAGGAAGGGGGGCACTTGAGGCCTTTTTATGCTTAGTGCAAAGTCACTCAGGGAAGATCTATTGTGTCTGCCCAGGGATTGTTAGTATGGGGCATTGTAGTACAAGTTACTCTGTGTTGGTTGCATCAGGGTCAGTTTGAATTTGTGTCCAGTCCTGTTCTGTGTCATTAGCAACTGTTTTAATGGTGGATGGTGTCATGAATGCAAGTATGCCAGTGTGGTTTTCACCATGTGCGAGAGGGTTTTTTTCTATGTGGTTTATGTTTCATACTAGAAATGGCAGTAGGTGGTAAACTGCCTTCTTGTCTTGAGCTTTGTTCCTCAAGTTTAACTGAATAGAAACCTTGCAACAGTCCTAGACCTTCCAGTGATTGAATTTCAGTGTGCCGTCAGGATGTCAGGCATCAGGGGACAGAGATCTTGGGCCTTGTGCTTCACGAGACCAGGTGCCAGTTCCGCATGACAGGACTTACAAATGGAGGTGATATGATAATGGACTTGGCAAGTGGTGGTTAGTCTCATTGATCCACTCTGATGTCCAATCCAGGAGACCACTGTGTGTGGACCCCTCTCTTTGATTGTATACTGGAAGCATTTGAGAAGAACTTGTCTGTGTCTATGGGGGCCTGCTGAGGAGGTCTTGCTGTATTGCTCATGACCCAGTCAGCGGGCAGGGAATGGTGAATGTCCTTCAACCACAAGGAGCTAAGATATATAGGATAAACTTTTAATGAATGATGAATAGGTAAAGGGTGGGTATATGCCTTGTCCAGCCACCTTTGTAGATTTGGGTTCTGTTTAAAATTATTTCTGTTCTGTTACATGGCCTTACATTTCTATACCTTGGCATCAATATTTTGTTGGGCATAATTTATGTATATTTCATTTAAAATTGAAAAACATGAGACTTGGTCTTTGGTCCCATCCCCAGGAACCCAAGCTAAGGGAGGTTAATCCTTGACCTTGCTGGGGTTAGATTTGGTTGGCTGGCTAAATTGACCACTGAAATATTACTGTGCAGTACTTGTGTAGCTTGCCAACACTAGGGGCAAGATATTTATATATAAATAGATTAGTAGAGGGAGAGGGGAGACCAAACTAGTTTACCCGGCCTACCTGACATCTGTTTTTTATTAAGCCTAATACAGTGGTTCATATACCTAGTATTGTGCCTCATAGGCCTAACATTAATCTATCATTGTAGGCCTAATGCTCTGCATTTGGGTCTAATGCTATATTTATGCCTCAGCCAGCTCTAATGAAAATTGATAGAGGGGGTGAGTCTTAGAGGTTGTAAAGGTAAAATTTAAGGATGGAGTAGAAGTTGACAGTTGTTGTTATTCAACTGAATGGGGACTTGGCCTTCAATTATAATGCTTTGTGACTGGTCCATAGAGGTCTCACAGAAGTTCATAAAAGTATATAGGAGGGGGGGGGGCTATAAAGAAAAAAAAATTGAAGTTAATTTCTATAACTTGTTTTTTTATTTATGTTCTTGCAATGTTTTCATTAGAAGTGGCCTACTGTATAGTTGATTTAGGTGGTATTCATGAGCATTACAATCTAATACAAACATCTACAGTAATCCCTCCCATATCTAGACCTTGCCAGTATCTCAACAGGCCCTAAGCAGGCCCCACAAATCAAAATGGGGTCCCCCAAGGGAGATTGAACTTCCCACATGTTGGTGTGATGGAGAGTGATCTAATGCCCACCTTGAGGAACACTTTGGCCTTGCAAAACCTAGCCATTCAGTGGCCCAGTTAGTTTGGATATGGAAGGGGCTTACTATTTTTACATAGGCATGTTGTGTCTTGTAACTCAGTTGATATATATATATATACATATAGTAATACTTCAATACCATTGCTACTTCCTTGTGAATTAAATTATTAGTCTGTTTTGTATAACGAGATACCTAAATATGAATTGGGAAATGAAATGGATTAACAGGATGATTGTAAATCAGTTTTTCAAGTACAGGATGAGAGACACACAGGGCTTGATGGTGCAGTGGTATAATTCACAACTGCTAGCTCAGCTGAGTTAGAGTCCTGCCCAGGGCTGAAATGTTTCAACATCACTACACTCCAACTCCTGTATTTACCTAATTGTATTTTATGGGGAGGGGAGCTATGCTCATGGTGTCCCGCCTTTGTATCTCACAGTGTCTAGTTTGCTCTTTAATTCATGAATGGTTTTTGCTCACACTATTTTTTCATCCAGTTTGCTCCAAGTGTCCACCACTCTATGTGGAAAACTTTTTCTTCAGATCTCTTCTATAACTATGTTTTTTATTTTCTTTCCATGTCCTCTTTGTGTTTCTCTTGTCCCAGTTTAACAAGTCGTCTCTATCGAATATTTCTGTGCCCTTCATGATTCTGTAGATGGTAGGTTGCCTCTCTTCTTTGCTCCAGAGTCGGTAACTCCAGTGGGCAAGGAGTTGTGTGTATTTACCTAATTGTATACAGGAAAAGAGCATTGCTTGTTGGATTCTGTCTCCTATTTTCATTTTTTTTTATCGTGGCTAGCCTTGAATTCATGTAGTTCCAACATACTCTATATCCTTGATTTGTAGCTCAATTTGAACTCGTATATTGTTTGAGCTATATCACCGTCAAAGTTATTCCAAGTATTTATGCATTATGTGGAAAACTGCATTTCTCCACATCTTGTAGACATGTGGTCCTTCTTAATTTGCTCCCATGACCTCTTAAAGCCCTTGCGTATATAGTCAGATCTCTCTGTCAATATTTATCTTCTTTAGTGACCTGATTACTGTAATCATATTACCTCTTTCTCTTTGATCTTTCAAAGTTGGCAGACCCAGTGCTATTAGTCTTTCCTCGTATAGTTTATCTACTAGGCTGGGAACTAATTTGGTTGCAGCCCAATATATTCCCTCAATCTTGCTTATATCCTTCACTCTGTGTGGGGACCATACGATGGAAATGCGTAGTTGAGGGTGAGGTTAAATACAAACAACAGCTCGGTTTTTATTTGTCGATAATTGTATGCATGGAGTGAAATAGTTGTTTGCAAACTACTAAGTATTTCAGCGGCTTTGACCCATCGTTTTTTGATCATATTTCCGAAATAACCATTCACATCAGTATGATATATTAGCACAGCCTAATTCACACCCAGCCATAATTTTTGACGTTAGAGTGCATTTACAAGTGTATTTAATTACGGCGTTTACTCTTGATATTAAGTGTATCGTAGCCGACACCCGTGAAGTAAATCGAACAGGTGAAGTCGTGACGTCATCACAAACTACCTCGTGTATCCCAACTTCACTTCTTCGATTTACTTCACGGGTGTCGGCTACGACACACACAATATCAAGAGTAAACACCGTAATTGAATACACTTGTGAATACACTATAACGTCAAAAATTATGGCCGGGTGTGAATTAGGCTGTGCTAATGTACCATGCTGATGTGAATGATTATTTCGGAAATATGAGCAAAAAACGATGGGTCAAAGCCGCTGAAATACTTAGTAAGAGGACAGGTTACCTTCTGTGAGGATGCAAATGTGCTGCATTCATAGTGTGTGACTGGCATGTGTGCTCTCTCAGAGCATAATGATGCACCTCCAACCTGGGTGACCCACGTTTGGGGTATCTTGGGTCGCAGTGCAGGGTCTTGGCCAATCATCTCCCAGAGCATCATCCATGTGACCTAGCTTGCACAGTGTGGGGGTGGAGCTTCCGTTGCTGGGCACATTTGTCGCTACACACGAAAGGACAAAGAGCACTCAACTCGCCACAATACCACTGACGCACATTTCATTCTTGGGCAGATCAGTATTTTCATCATATAGTGAAACACCACTTTGATTTTCAGTAGTCCGTATGTCTCTCCCACGATCCTTCTGATATGTCTGTTAGGTGATGTGTTGTCTTTTATCAACACTCCCAAATCTTTCTCCTCTTTTGCTTTTGTAAGTTCACTTCCCAAGGAATAGTTCAAGGATGGTCTTTTGCCACTATTGCCAGTTTGCAGTTTTTTGTTCTCTTTTTCTCTTTTTTCTTCTCCTCCATTGAACTTCATTTCCTGTATTTGAATCCATTCAAAAATAGTGTCTAGAGTTTTTTTGTGATAGTCATCTGTCCTTGTGGGAGGTGCTAAGAACATGACTGTGATGGGGAGGAGAAAAAAGAAAGGGTGAGGTCAGGTACTTTTGAAAATTATGAAAACGGGTAAGGCACCTGGGTGAGATGGTAGTCTTGCAGTCACTGAGGAAGGGAGGTACAGTAATATTGGAATGGCTAATGAGGTTATTTAATGTGTGTCTAAAGGAGGGGAGAGTGCTATAGAGGAGTGCCTGTACAGTTCTGCTTTTACAAGGAGAAAGGGGACAAATGTTAGTGTAATAGTTTCAGAGGGAATAGTTGAGTGTAGTTGGGAAGGTATATGGGAGAGTTTTAATTGAAAAGATTAAGAGAGGAACAGAGGCAGTAATTGGTAAGGAACAATGTTGGTTTAGGAAAGGTAGGGGTTGCATGGATCAGATTTTTTGTAGTAAGGCAGATATGTGAGAAAGTTTTAGGAAGAGGTAAAAATGTATTTTGGGTCTTTATGGATTTGGAAAAGGCTTGTGACAAGGTAGACAGGAAGGTACTATGGGAGGTTTTGTAGATATATGGTATTGAGAGAAAGCTGTTAACCACTTCCATACGGTGACGCCTACGTAGGCGGCATGAGGAGCAAGTGGGTACTCGATGATGCCGATGTCGGCATCTTGATTATATTTATTGTAGTCGTACCTACGTAATTTCCATTCTCTCTAAACTGGCTTCATCAATTTTCTATGGTTATCTAAATACACGGGTGAAAGAGAATGAAGGTTGAGCACTGACTTTATTTTTTATAATGCGATTATTATGATGCAACATCGCACGTCTGGCAGCATTAGCTGCCCGACGTGCGATGTTTCCCGGAGTGAAGAGGTTAAGGACATTTGAGTTTTGACAAGAGATAGAGAGAACAATTTGTTTGGGGCAATGGTAGGGCTGCTTCAGGGATGTTTGATGTTGCCATGGCTGTTCAATGTGTACATGGATGGGGTGATGTGGGGTGGTAAATGCATGGGTAGTGGGCAGGGGACTGGAGATGGATAAAGATAATGGAGAAAAGTGGGAGGTGAGCCAGTTGTTGTTTGCTGACAACACTGCTTGTGGTAGGGTGAGGGGGGATTAAGGCAGTGACAAAAGTTTGGGAAGTTATGCGATAGGAGAAAGTTAAAGGTAAAGCTCAAGGGTAGAGGATAGCGGCAAGTTGGAAGGGTGAGTGGAGAGTGACTATGTATAAATGATACCGTGATGCAAAGAAGGGAAGGGTGGGTAGGGAATGGTTATGTGTGAATGATATTTTGATGCAACCCAAAGGGATTTCTCCCCATCTTTTTTGTGCATGAAGAGGGAGGTCACTGATTAAGTGAAGTGGTCTTGCTGTGGATGTGATGTGCCTTGCATTGCATTGCTTCTAACCCAGGGCACTGGATTGATATAGGGATGACCCATCATTCATGAGAAGCTGAGTGGGAGGAAAAGGTGGTGGATGGGAGTGGGTATGTGCCTTTATTTGGCTACCTCCCTTGTAATGGGGAAAAAGCATTTGGTATATACTGGGGGTTCTTGGGTTACGACAGTCTATTTCTGCCGTTTTATGGTTATAACGCTGGCAGGGTTTGTCCCTGTACATTTCCTTTGCTGAAGCTTTTTGTGTTTCTTATAATACAAAAAAAAAAAAAAAAAAATGGTAAGTGCAGAGGATTTTTTATTTATTTATTTATTTTATTTTATTTATTTTTTAAGCTTCACTATAGCTCCCAAGCATAAGATACTGCAGTGCACCAAAGAAAGAGAAATTAATAACCATGGAAGGTTCTTAGGCTGGTTCAGACCTATGCCAAAAATCAGTTTACAGCATAGCGTAGTAACAGAACTCCTTCATAACTTGAGGATCCCCTGTATGTGTGTGTGTGTGTATATATATATATATATATATATATATATATATATATATATATATATATAGATGACTTGTCTGGGTATGTTTATTATGTCAATGTCACGGATAGACTAGCCAGGGTTTTAATGGGGTACTAAGACATTTGAGGGTACTTTGGGGGGAAATGTTCACATTAGATAAGGTAGACTTTTACCACGTGCCTCATGCACAGCCCTTCATAATTCTCCAGATCAGCTTTCACCTGGCTGTGTTATATGTGCAGGTCTTCAAAGCTAGGCAGACCTTTGCGCATAATTACTCACATGTTTACTGTGAGTTGCCTCAATCGTGATTGGAGAGGGATCCAATGTACTTACTAATTAATGATTATAAATGTATTTTAGAAAATTGTTTCCCTCAATTTTTGTACATGCAGCCTGCCCCACTGCAATGCCATTCCTGCAAACGAATTTGTGCTTATGATATCCACAACGAGACAAAACAAGATACCTGCAAGTAATAATCTTGATGGATGCCCTAGAGCACCGTTTCTCAACCTTTTTCCCTCGTGAAACTTTTAAAATAAACTGCATGTCTCAAGGAACCCCTGCACAAAAAAATATATACCATATCTTTCTCATTTTATTTTCATTGTAATAGCAGGTTAGATAGGATGTTGTCTATATTATTACAATAACCAAGAACATGTCATGCGTGTTTAATTATATTACATATATGAAATTAAATAAAAAATCAAAAGTGCATTAGCTCATCTCACTTGTTCTTGTGGAACCCTTAGGGTTCCAGGGAACCCTGGTTTAGAAACACTGTCCTTTGAGAATTGTCTTCCAGACACCCATCTTCAAAACCCAACACTGCCACCTCCATCTGGAAATGTTCCCTGGAATCTGACATTTGGTCTTTTTACAAGGCTCAAGATTTGTGTCAACTTCAACTGTATTTCTTTCACTCCTTCATAGAAGGAAAGCAGATGTACGGGATAGGAGGAAAGCTTCTAGGAGCTGTCAAGAGTTTTTATGAGAGTAGTAGAGCATGTGTCAGGATTAGAAATAGAGAGAGTTAGTGGTTCGAGGTAAAGGTGGGATTTTGTCAGGGATGTGTTATGTCACCCTGGCTGTTCAACTTGTACATGGATGGGGTGGTGCAAGAGGTAAATGCAAGGGTGGTGGGTCAGGGATTGGAGATATTTAAAGAAAGTGGAGAAAAGTGGGAGGTGAGCCAGTTGTTGTTTGCGGATGACACTGCGCTTGTGGCAGGATCAGAGGAGGGATTGAGGAAGATGGTGTCAGAATTTAGGGGAGTGTGTGAAAGAAGAAAGTTGAAGATAAATGTGGGTAAAAGTAAGGTGGTGAGAGGTACAAGGGGTGAAAGTGGCAGCAGACTGGAAGTGAGCATTAAGGGAGAGCGACTGGAGGAAGTGGATAGTTTTAGATACTTGGGTGCAAATGTGGCAGGAAAGGGTGAAGAGGTGGAGGTAGAAGGTAGATTGAGAGAAGCGAGTAAATGCCTTGGTGGATTAAAAAGTGTAATGAGGCATAGACATTTGGGAATGGAGGCTAAGAGGTATGAAGGAGTGAGTGTGCCACCAGCACTGTATGGGGCAGAAATATGGAACATGAGAGAGGAAGAGAGAAGGAGTTTGAATGTATTTGGGATGAGGTGTCTGAGAAGTATAATGGGGGTTACTAGGCTAGATAGAGTGAGAAATCAGGAGGTGAGGAGGAGAACAGGGGTGGTAAGGGAGTTGGAAGATAGGGTTGATGAAAGAGTATTAGGATGGTTTGGACACATGGAAAGAATGAGTGAAGAGAGACTAGTAAAAGAGGTATGGAAGGCAGATGTGGAGGGAGTGAACATGAGGGGGCGTCCTAAGATGAGATGGATGAATGGGGTGAAGGGGGCTTTGGGGAAGAGGGGAATGTCTGTTGAGGAAGGATGGGAGAGGACAGAAGACAGGGGTGAATGGAGAATGGTTGTATATGGATGATGTGATGCATGAGGTGGAATGGGTGGGGGGATGGGGGTTGAGGTAGTATGTGTGAGCAAAATTTGACACAGCGTAAAGGGATTTCTCCCCGTCTTCTCCTTTTTTGCATGGGGGACACAGAGAGGGGGGTTGCTGATTTAATGAAGTGGCCTTGCTGTGGATGTGCTGTGTCTTGTGACACTGCCTCTGACCCAGGGCAGTGGACAAGGTGCAGGGATGACCCATCATCCAGGAGGTGCCAAGATAAGAGGGAGGGTGGAGAGTATTTAGTGATGGAATGGGTGGGAATAGATTTTATGCCTTTTTCTTTTTGGCTACCTCCCCTGTAAGGGGGAAAAAGCCTTGGTGTATGTATGTATTATTGCCTGTGCTGTTGTTATTACCAGAACCTGTCATTATTGTAAATTGCTTCTACCCCATTGTGGATTATCAATTTGAGTGCAAAACATAGGAAATATCTCCTGTATGAGAAATGGACTGTTTTGACCCCAATAAAATGCAAGTGCCACAACAATAAAGCCACAACAATAAAGTGCAAGGGCCTTCTACAAGAGCAAGTGAAAGGACCTGTTATAATTTGTAATTGTAGAAAGAGACAATGACAGCGGAATCCATTTTTGCTGTGTTAAGCATCCTACCTGAATTCATAGCTAAGAAATTTCATGCAAATAAAAGATTAGGAATTGTGTAGTTGAGAGATCTACATCTTACCTTAGTCATGGCATTAGGTCCATGATGTTAAATTAAATGCTTTGCGTAAGATTAATCTCAGTGTGCCAGTCAGGAAGACACTAGAGCCATAAATTGTAGCCAGCTAATTTGATTAAACTTCACCTTGTCATTGATAACCTATGTAAGCGTCACATTGCCATTGATGACCTATGTAAGTGTCACATTGCCATTGATGACCTATGTAAGCGTCACATTGCCATTGATGACCTATGTAAGCGTCACATTGCCATTGATGACCTAAGCTAGTTAACTGAAAAATGAAAACTGGATCAGTCCTAATGCATAATCATCAGTTGTCACCTGATGTTTGTGATTAAGAGAAACTAAGTTGAATGAATAACGATTGCTCCAGCACACTAACCAATGGTACATACAAAGAGCTAATTGGTAGTATTTGTCATCGGTGCTGATAGTAGCTCATGGAAATGAGTGATTGAGAGGGTTCAGTAGTGTAGCAAGGGTTAGGAATGGGAAGCATTGTAACTACATAATGTATATTGTATAGTAATGGATACTAGTTAAAAATGTTGACACTAAAACTCAGCTTGTTTCACCTACAGTTGTGTCGACCAAGATGGTTGTGGCACATGGAAACCGTGGCCTCCTGCGGTTTGGCACAACAGGATGTGGTATGACCCCTAAAGAACTCTCGGACAATGATGACCTTGCCACGTCCCTTGTGCTGGACCCCCATTTGGGGTTCGCCACCCATAAGATGAATACCAGGTCAGTTTCATTTGATTTTGTAGATGATCACTTTCACCATCAGTCAACTCAACTTAGCTCATCCACCTCTCCCATTCTCACAAGGAATTTGTGAAACAGACCAGAACTTCCCTTCTAACTGTGACATTTATTTTATCCATTTGTAACCATTCTCCAGTTACTCCTTATTTTGCACTCCTCTGTGCTCAACAGAGATTCTCTTGCATCTGGTGCCTGCTTCCCCAGAGTCATACACCTCATTCTTGGTCTTCCCCTTGAGTTCCCGCAGTCTATTTGGTTTGCACCCACTTTTTGCTCAAATTTTTTCATTCGTTCCATATGCTAAAACCATAGCTGTAATCTCTGATTAATCCTACTTGCCATCTCTCTCCACTGCTGCATCACCTTATTTTACTGTCCATTAGTGTAACCCCCACCATGTTACTTAACACTTTATTTCAGGCACACACATATACCAAAAGGCCCTCTCTTCGTAAAGTGGGGGTGGATGGGTCAAAACATAGTGCTCAACATAGTATTGGTCTGCCAGGGCTGCAGTGGACCAATGCAATGTCAAAAATTGGAAACACCCTCAAGGGAGATGAATTTTTTTAGTCATTTGAATGTGCTACCTACCATCATAGCATTATGGACAGAATTAATCCTCCCACCAGTACCCAACGCACTCAGCTGTTGTCTTGCCACCATGGGGAGAGAATTTGTGCTGTCCCTACCTCATGACCCCCACTGCCACTTCTACCCACCCCCACTCCCCATGTGCTGTGAATATGGGCTTTAGTAAGGATTATCACAGGAAACCATTGCCCAGATCATAGCCCTAAAGAAATCCAGTTGTTCAGTGAAGGAAATAGCTGAACAGGTTGGAGTGTGTTCACATAGTGTTAGATGCTGGGTTTCCAAGTTTCACTGAGAAAGTGGCCGCCATTCTTTTACTACTCAAAAAAAGAGACCTGGAAAGGCAGTGAAGACCAGTAAAAGGACCCAAACAATTGTAAAACATCAGGTTGAGTCCAATCCACAAGTGAGTGTAAGGTAAATCAAGGAAAGTAACCCTGAACTGTTTGGCCAGGTGTCAGACCAAACTGGATCGAAGGATCATAGCGCTTGGGTACACAAGTCATTGACCCATAAAAAATCCTCTTTTCACCCTTAAACAGAGGCTATTTCCTTCATTGTATGACTGGATTTCTTAAGGACTATGATCTGGGCAGTGGTTTCCTGTGATAAATTCTTAACCACTTCACTCCAGGCCAAAATCTCGCGGGCAGCATTAGCTGCCAGACGTACGATGTTGCGCCTTAATACTCGCATCATAAAAAATAGTCACCGCTTATATCGATCGTTCTCTCTTTCACCTGTGAATTTTGATAACCATAGAAAATGTGATGAAACCAGTTTAGAGAGTATGTCAGTTACGCAGGGACAACTACAATAAATATAATCAAGACGCTGATATGGCAGCCTCGCATATCCACTTGCTCCCCATGCCGCCTACGTGGGCAGCACCGTATGGAAGGGGTTAATGGAGCCCATATTCATAATACTCGGGTGGTTAGAAGAGGCAGTGGTAGGGGGTCAAGAAGCAGGGACACGTGACACTCATGGCATAAATCCTCCCCCCACAGTGGCAAGACAACTGAGTGTGTTAGTTTCTGGTGGGATGATTAGCTCCACCCATGCTATGATGGTAGCAGCACATTCAAATGGCAGGAAAATACACCCCCTAAAGGGTATTTCCATTTTCTACATTGCATTAGTCCACCGTGGCCCTGGCAGACCAATCCCAGGTCAAGCACTGTACACTCACCCAATGTCCACCCAAAACCCTTGTTGTTCCATCCATTGCTCATTGTTGATGAAGGATTAGCCATGTCTCTCACCATACTTCTCAGGTCAGAGGTCCAGTAGAAGAGCCTGACAAACAAAACTGGGTTAACCCCCAATGCTTCATGAAATGTTGACCCTCTCCACCCTCATCCATTTGAGAAACAGACAGGGCAAACAAAAAGAAATCCCTAAGGATCATCGGAATAAATAGAAAACCATTTTTAGATCTTTTAATTTTCCAAAAGGTAACATAATGGATTGCCACCGGCCCACATATGTAAACTCACAGATGAAAAAGCTGTTGGCATATGTGTGTATGTATATATGAGATCTGTCCAGAAAATATCCAGCCATTATGAGTATTTGCAGAACTGGCCGTGCAATCTTAACAGAACTTGGTGGACACTGACAGAAGATCCTATTGTGTATGCCTGAGTGGCCATACTCCCATGTGACACCTCATTTACCCACCAGACAGTTTAGTAAAGGAGTGTACTATTTGACAGTCATGTGGCGGCAAAATTTGTCGCGCATCTCCTGACTTGTGAGCAGAAGGAATTTCGTGCTGAAAATTTACAGGACTTGCTTCAAGGTGCTACATATGGCCCAGATTTCCTGAAACAAGTAATAACCAGAGAATCATAGGTCTACAGCTATGAGCCAGAAACAAAATCTACTCAGTCATTGTCAATGTGATGGTCAAAGAGTACACATCTTAACTCAACTATGGAGGGTAAATAAAGTGTCACATGGGAGTATGGCCGCTCACACGTATGTAGTAGGGTCTTCTGTCACTGTCCATCAGGTTTTGTTAGGATTGTAGAACCAGTTCTGCAAATATAATGGCTGGATACTTTCCAGACAGACCTTGTATACCAATATACCAATGGCTCCCCTTACAAGTGATGTAGCTGAAGTCAAAGGCATAAATCCACTCCCACCCATTTCATCCCCACATACTCCACTCTCATTCACCATCCTCTTTTCTTGGCCCCTTCTGGATGATGGGTTATCCCTGCATCTCACCCATGCCCTGGGTCAGAAGCAATTCAGCAATATACAGCACATCTACAGTAAGGCCACTTCATTTAATTGGTGCCCCCCCCCCCCCTCTCTCTCTCTGTCCCCTCATGCAGAAAGAGGGAAGACTGGGAGAAATCCCTTCAGGCTTTGTCAAAATATTCACACATACTCCCTCATCCATTCATCCCCCCACCCACTCCCTTCTATGCATCACAGCATCATCCATACACAACCATTCTCCACTCATGCACCACAGTAAAATTCCTTTTATCTGACCTTCAAACAACCCACTAGCCCAAACATCTGACTGTCGAGTGATTATTTAGTTGTTGCTCTCGACGCGACCAACTCATGGTGTTCAGGTCAGCTTTTATTTCCGCAGGCATTTCATCGTTTGTTTACGTTTGGCCTTTGGTGGTTATTTCTAACTCTGCTGTGTTGTTTATTATGCTTTATTGTGCTGTAAATAAGTGAAAATGTCTCAAACCAATGAGTTATTTATTTATTTAGTGTACGTCCAAATATCCAATACAGGTAGTCGTCGACTTACAACCTATGCAACTTACGAGTGATCGACTTTACGACCACGAGATGGTGCAATAATATCTAACATTTAATAGAGTAATAGAATTGCAATGTTATGCCTGGCAGTGCAGTACATTACTCCGCACGCTGCGAGACGCGAGTACGATAGTTTTTGCAGGCTGCCAGCAGCGTCAGCATTCCCGCCAGCTAAATATTCTTTCATTTTGTTTGTTTGAAGTAAAATGTTTCCTAATTTTGCATTGCATTTTGTATTTTTGTATGTTTTGCAATTAATAAAATATAACAAACTTTTTATGCCTAGGCTAGTTTGTTGTCGATAACAATATGTTCGGTACAGTACTTAAACGAAAAGAATGTGTTTTGTTGAAATAAAAAAAATCCTAATTTTGCCTTACATTTTGTATTTTTATGTTTTGCAATTAATAAAATGTAACAGTATTTTTTTTATGCCTAGTCTGTTGCCGATGACAAAATGTTCGGCACAGTATTTTGTATTTTTATGTTTTGCTATTAATAAAATGTAACAGTAAACTTTGTTTATGCCTAGTCTGTTGTCGATAACAATATTTTCGGTACAGTACGTAAACGAAAAGAATGTGTTTCGAATTTTTTTTTCCTAATTTTGCTTTACAATGATTTTAATGTAACCAACAAAAAAAGGATTTGTAGGTCAAAGATGACTGGACTTAATTCAGTATGCGTAGGCCTAGGCTACGTTTCCTAACGAAAATGATAAAAGTTAATGAATATTAAACAACGTAGCTCAAAGATAATAAGAATTTATTCAGTATGCATACGTTTCCTAAAGAAAGTCTGATGGTAAAATAATACAAAGGTTAACAAATACAGTATTAAATATCATAGGTCAAAGATGATAGGATTTTATTCAATATGCTTAGGCCTAGGCTACGTTTCCCAAAGAAAATCAGATAAAATTATAAAAAGGTTAAAAATACTATACAACATAGTTCAAAGATGCTAAGATTATTTCAGTATGCTAAATATACTATATTTATATATATATATATATATATATATTATATAAAGGGTAATATATACTGTATATATATATAGACTGACTTGCGTCCAGATCGACTTACGACCTGTCTGTCGGAACTGAACTCGGTCGTAAGTCGACGACTACCTGTATAGGGTAGGTCCCACCAAGGTCAGATAAAAGGAATTTTACTGTATGTTCTCTCTTCTCCCTTCCTCAACAGACATTCCCCTCATTCCCAGTGCCCCCATCCATCTAATCCTTGGTCACCCCCTTATGTTCACTCCTTCCACCTCTGCCTTCACACTTCTTTTACTACAAGTAATCTTTCTTCACTCATTCTTTCCATGTGTCCAAAACATCCCGATACTCTTTCATCAACCCTCTCCCCCAAAGCCCTTTCACCCCCACTTTCCTCCTCACCCCCTCGTTTCTCATTCTATCCAGCGTAGTAACTACTACCATATATATATATGTATGTATATCTATATATATATATATATATATATATATATATATATATATATATATATATATATATATATATACAGCCACTATCCGAGTTACGACCTAGATAGGTTTTGACCAACCAGTCATAAGTCGGATCCTATTCAAAATGGCCGACACGAGGGTTCTACTCTAGGATACATGATATCAATGTGTTGCGTTTTTAAGTAACTTTTTCTATTGAATACTATTAAATACAAGCTGTTTACTGTTTATCAATGCTTTTTAGTTTCATTTTTTATAACTTTTTCTATTTTTTTTAATGTTTTAATACTGTACTGTATTTCAGTATGTATACATATGCAGGTACTGTATGTATATACTATACCTGTATATACACACACACACACACATACATATTAAATATAACCTTGCTTACCATTTTTAAGTTTTTTAAATTGTAGTTTCCTTTTAATAATTTTTCTTAATTCTTCAATTGTTGTATGTACTCTAAATATATGTGAATTTTAAGATTATTTTTCTCATCCATTTCAATCCATTCTAAGTGTGAGATATAGGTACAGCAACGGCTGCAACAGCACTGTAGGGGAGAAGCCAAACGCAGAGTATGGGACCCAATGTATTTAAAGTTGCGCCCAGCACGGCTTCTCCCGAAATAACATAGTGGACTTTTTTAAGGCTATCAACCCATAAGGGGGTCATTAAACCTGGTGTGAAGTTGTTCAGTCTACTTTTTTTTCACCAGTTTCATGTTCGTTTCTCCCCGCAAGCTCGGGTTATATAAGGAGTCAGATGTTTGTCCACTATGTTATTTCTGAAGAAGCCCTGGTGGGCGAAACGTTAAATACATTGGATCCCATACTCTGCGTTTGGCTTCTCTCCTACAGTTGTATACAGTATTGTTTTCAGTTGCTTAGTTGTTAATATGATATGGTAAGTTAAAGAAAGAAAATACTTATTATAGTGTATTCGTAATAGTAAACTCATAATAGACATCAGCTAGACGTGGTCATAAGTGCGTAAATATCCTTCATCCATAATTTATCAAACAAATCCACAAATGCCTTAGCTGCAGGCGCATCACTGCTAGCAGCCTCACCTTTCAACAACACGTGGTGAACCTGGTAACGCTCTCGAAAGCAACGAAACCACCCAGCACTCACTGTGAACTCATGTGAAGCGTATTCTTCACCTGCACGTTCTTTCAACATGTGAAATTAACTTGTAGCCTTACTTTGCACTGCTTGCAATGTCACTCTCACATTTCTTTGCCTATTATCTTCCAACCACGTGTATAGCAACTTTTCCATCTCTGCCATAACTGCCGTACGCGATGCCGGTTGCCACAACTATCTTACGCGCTGTGCTGCCAGACATGTACAGTAAACTCATAATAGGCATCTGCTAGATGTGGTCGTAAGTACGGGTGGTCATAACTCACGTACGTCGTAACTCGGATAGTGACTGTATATGTATGTATGTATATATATATATATATATATATATATATATATATTTTTGCAGAAACCACCGGGAAATTGAAAAAAACAGATACCGAATGTTTTCGTCTATTTAGACATTTTCAAAGGTACCTTTGAAAATGTCTAAATAGACGAAAACGTTCGGTATCTGTTTTTTTCAATTTCCCGGTGGTTTCTGCAAAAATAGTTTATCACGTGTGTTTTGTGATTTCTTTGCATATATATATATATATATATATATATATATATATATATATATATATATATATATATAAGTATATATATATATTCTCTCCCTCTCTCCAAAACCCCTTGTTCATAAGTTGAAAGATCATAAGTAGAGGGTTGTATAGTGAACTTTATCCCTAGGTACCGGCCACTGAAGGGGAATAAAGATGACCTCCGCCAGATCATCGAAGACTTCGTGCAACACCAAGACTATGAGAAAGCCTACCAACAGCTCATTTCGGGGGACTGGATGCCCCTTACCTACGTACTCTTCAAGACTAAAGCCACACAGGCATCCTTCAAGGTAAAAAAAAATATTACTTTCATTGTTGCTTTACAAGCTTCTTTTATATGAATATTGGCAAACTCTTTGTATATTCTTTCATCAATGTGTTGTCAACATATTTTCCAGGAGCATGTTTTCCGATATCTTCGTATATTTGACAAGGACAGCGGGTTTGAAGTGCGTCCTTGTTACCGATACTCCATGGAGGGGTGTGTCGGAGCAAAAATATGTGCAACAAGAAAATGGTAAGTAAAATATGCTTCTTTAGGGTTTCCATTAAAATATAGTGCAAACTAACTGTCATTTGTTTCTTTTTTTGTTTAACTTTGGGGGGTAGTTGTGTAGGCTCCTGAAAGGATTACTGATGGATCTTATCAACTCCTGATGATTTACATCCTAAAGTCAGTGGTACCATATAAAGAGCAGACAAATAATCTCTTCGGACTGCGTCATTTGTCATACATTTATGACTATTCCATTTGCACTTATATTTTACCCTCTCCCATCCTTGCTTGACAAATACTCCTTCCATCCAATGCCCCATTCACCTTGTCAATCCAGTATTATTATTATTGTTATTTATAGATATATATTTTTTTCTCATTTTATGCATGGAAGAGAGTGGGTACAGGATGGGGGGGGGGGGCTAGGGAGTGGTTATATGTGAATAATTTGACACAGCCTGAAAGAAATTCTCGCCATATGTTACTACATGAGGGGATAGTGATAGGGGGTTGCCGATTAAATGAAGCAGGTTTGCTGCTGATGTGCTGTGTCTTGCTGCATTGCTTCTGACCCAGGGCGATTGGCAAGATGTAGGGATGGCCCATCCGTCATGTAGAAGGAGCCAAGAGGAGAGGAATGGGTGGGAGTGGAATTTTGCCTTTTGACTCTAGCTACCACCCTTGTAAAGGACTCTAGCTACCACCCTTGTAAAGGGGGGAGAAGCCCTTGGTGTATGTATTATTATCCCGTCCTGTCATCCAGGAGGAGCCAAGATAAGAGGGAGGGAGGGGGGTGGATGGGAGCGGAGTATGTGGGGATGGAATGGATGGGAGTGGGTTATATGCTTTTGCTTATTGGCTACCTCCCTTGTAAGGAGGAAAAAGCCTTTGGTATATGTATGTATCCTGTCATAAGCCTTTTCCAGATTGATAAAGGCCCAAAAATTATCTTTACCCTTTGCTAATACTTTCTCACATGTCTTACCACAAATGTTTGATCCACATAACTCCTACTTTTCCTAAATCCACTATTCTTCACCAATTACTCCCTCTGTTCCTCTCTTAATCCTCTCAATCAAAACCCTCCCATAATAATAAGACGTGTGTATATATGTATATATATATATGAAACTGCACTTTGAGTGAAAGCAGTTATTAAAATAATGAGAGCAGGCAAAGCACCTAGGGTAAATGGGTGTTATGCGGAGTCTAAAAAAGGGAGGTATAGTACTGTTGGACTGGCTGGTGAAGTTTGGCTAAACCAGGGTAGAGTACTGGAGGAGTGCCTGTATAGCTCTGCTTTACAAGGGAAAGGGGGGCAAATGTGAGTGTAGTAGTTTCAGAGGGATCACTTTGTCAAGTGTAGTTGGGAAAGCTTATGAGAGGGTTTTTATTGAAAGGATTAGGAGAGGAACAGGAGTAATTGGTGAAGAACCAAGTGAATTTAGAAAAGGTAGGGGTTGTGTGGATCAAATTTTTGTGGTCAGACATGTAAGAAAGCTTTAGCAAAGGGCAAGGATGTTTTTTTGGGCCTTTATGAATTTGGAAAAGGTTTATGACAGGGTAGACAGGAAGGCACTGTGGGAGGTTTTGCAGATACACGGAATAGGAGGAAAGCTGTTAACCTCTTCAATACAAGTCAAATTCTCATATGAAGCATTGGATGCCTGGGATGTGGTGATTGATGCATTACAATACTCGCATTATAGAATATAAAGTCACTGCTGTATTACTTATTTTCATTCACTGAGTAATGATAAACACAAAAAAACGTGATCAAGCCATTTCACAGAATTCAGGGGTAACTGCTACAACTACAAAATTAATATAATCAAGACACCAACACATCCTTGTATACCCACTCACACATTATGACACCTATGTTGGAGTCATCATATGGAAGAGATTAAGAGCAGTCAAGAGTTTTTACAGGAGTAGTAGAGCCTGTGTTACAATTAGAAATGAAGATAGTGGTTTGAGGTAAAGGTAGGACTTTACCAGGGATGTGTCATGTCACCATGGCTGTTCAATGTTTACATGGATGGGGTGGTGCAGGAGGTAAATGTAAGGGTAATGGGCAGGGAATTGGAGATGGTTAAGGAAAATATAGAACAATGGGAGACGAGCCAGTTGTTTGCTGACCACACTGTGGTTGTAGCAGGATCAGAGGAGGGATTAAGGTAATGCTGGAGTTTGGGAAGGTGTGCGAGAGGAGGAAGTTGAAGGTAAATGTGGGTAAAAGTAAAGTGACAAGATGTATAAGGGATGGCAGCAAATTAGAAGTGAGTATTAAGGTAGAGTGGTTGGAGGAAGTGGATAGTTTTAGATACTTGGGGCACATGTGGCTGGAAAGGGAGGAATGGAGGTGGAGGTAGAATGTAGATTGAAAGAAGCAAGTAAATACCTTGGAGGATTAAAAAGTGTAATGAGAAAGACCTTTGGGAATGGATGCTAAAAGGAGATTGTATTAAGTGGTGATTCTGGTGACAGCACTTTGTGGGGCAGAAACATGGAACATCAGAAAGGAAGAATTTAAATGTGTTTAAGATGAAATGTCCGAGAAGTATGGTAAGGGTTACAAAGCTAGATAGAGTGAGAAATGAGGTGGGGAGGGGAGTAGGGTGGAAAGCTAGTCGGGAGATAGGGTTGATGAAAGAGTATTGGGGTGGTTTGGACACATGGAAAGAATGAGTGAAGAAAGATTAACAAGACAGGTGGATGGAGTGAACTTGAGGGGACAGCCAAGGATGAGATGGATGGATGGGGAATAAGAAGCATTGAGCAAGAGGGGGATGTCTGTTCAGAAAGGAAATGGAGAAGGTAGAAAGTAGGGATGAGTAGAGAATGACTGTCTGCATGATACTGTGATGCATGGAAGGGAGTGGGTGGGGGATAAAGGGGGTTTTAGGTAGTGATCATATGTATAAGATATTTTGACGCAGCCCAAAGTGATTTCTCCAGGTCTTCTCTTTTTCAGCATGAGGGAACAGAGAGAGGGGGGTATTGCTGATTAAATGAAGTGGCCTTGCTGTAGATGTGTTGTGTCGTGCTGCATTGCTTCTGACCCGGGGCAGTAGCCAAGATGCAGGGATGACCTGTTATCCAGGAGGAGCCGAGATAAGGAGGAGGGAGGGGTGGTGAATGGGTGGGAGTGGATTTATGCCTTTTGACTTTGGCTACCTCCCTTGTTAAATGGGAAAAAACCCTTGGTATGTGTATGTATATATTATTATTATTGTATGTGTATTTAATTCCTTCACTCACTCGTTTAGAATTTGCCCAGCATTT
This sequence comes from Oratosquilla oratoria, assembly GCF_046742065.1. Lineage (NCBI taxonomy): Eukaryota > Metazoa > Arthropoda > Malacostraca > Stomatopoda > Squillidae > Oratosquilla > Oratosquilla oratoria. The sequence goes on from NC_134790.1 coordinate 18,937,788, forward strand.
AATTTGTATTTTCCTGTTTTTCCAGGTATAAAAATGAACAAATTGGTGTATTGGTGGGGTGCATAGCTGAGTTGACAGAAGCAGAAGAGGCAATGTTGTTGCATCCTGGCAAAAATGACTTCTCAGTCATGTACTCCTGTAGGAAGAATTGTGCACAGCTATGGCTGGGTCCTGCAGCCTTTATCAATCATGACTGCCGGGCCAATTGCAAGGTAACATTGAATGTTTGAAACTGTAAAGAAATTTTAGAGTTTGACCAGTAGATATGGTGTGTAAAAAAATTAGTTTACTATATTATAGTACTATTTTTTAGATCATTTTCTACATGCTCTTCCTTTGTAAATCTGTTATACCATGTGGGTTGTTGGATTTTTTTTTCTTTTTTTTCTTCTTCAGTGTATTTTATGTATTTTTAGCTGGAAGGATTGGAATGCCAGGTAAAAATTGTCATGACACGATGGTGGGGGTGTTTAAAAACGGAATTGATAAGTGCTGAATTTTAAAATAGATTAAAAGAGAGGAGGAGAACAGGGGTGAAAAAGGATTTGGGAGAGAGGGTTGATGAAAGAATATTAGGATGGTTTGGACACATGGAAAGAATGAGTGAAGAAAGACTAGTAAAAGAGGTATGGAAGGCAGATGTGGAGGGAGTGAACATGAGGGGACGTCCTAGGATGAGGTGGATGGATGGGGTGAAGGGGGCTTTGGGGAAGAGGGGAATGTCTGTTGAGGAAGGAAGGGAGAGGACGGAAGACAGAGGTGAGTGGAGAATGGTTGTATATGGATGATGATGTGACTGCATGAGGAGGAATGGGCGGGGGGGTGGGGGGTGGGGTAGTATGTGTGAGTAAATTTTGACGCAGCCCGAAGGGATTTCTCCCCGTCCTCCTTATATGCAAAGGGGGACGGAGAGGGGGGGTCGCCGATTAAATGAAGCGGCCTTGCTGTGGATGTACTGTGTCTTGCGACACTGCTTCTGACCCAGGGCGGTGGGCGGGGTGCAGGGATGACCCGTCATCCAGGAGGTGCTCAGATGAGAGGAAGGGTGGGAGGGGTGTGGAGTGTATTTGGGGATGAAATGGGTGGGAGTGTTTTTATGCCTTTCCCTTTTTGGCTACCTCCCTTGGAAGGGGGAAAAAGCCTTGGTATATGTATGTATGTATGTAAAAGAGAGGATAGTGGAAATGAATAGTTTTATGTATTTAGGGTCACATGCAACAGGGAATGGAGGTGTGGGGTTAGAGGTAAACTGTCGAGTTAGGGGAGCAAGTAAATGTCATGGAAATGTGTAGTGGTAGTTACAAGGATGGATAGAGTATGAGGAGGTGAGGCAGAGTGCAGGAGTGAACATAGAGCTGGCAGATATTCAGCCAAAGAATCCTAGGATGGTTTGGGCATATAGAAAGAATAAGTGAAGAAAGACTGGCAAAGGGAGGAAGGCAGAGATGGATGAAGTGAACCTGAAGGAAAGACAAATAATGAAATGGATGGATGGGGTGAATGGGGCCCCATGTACATGGTTAGTGTTTCTTGATCAGGGTGGAGTATTAAGGGAGTTCTCTGTGTCATCCCCAATTTACTTATTAGTGGACCAGGTAGGAGGGGTCACCATGCAATGAAGGATTGGGGGTAAACCACCTTTGGCTGTTGGGGTTTCCTTTGTAGGTACTTTGCCCAGCTTCATTACTTGGCCTGGGCAATAGATGGGGGCCAGTGGTGGCCCTTCATCCAAAAGGTCTATGTATCTATATACCAAGAGATCTCTCCGTCTTTTTAAGGGAGCATTGTACGGGGCAGAAACATGGAACATGAGAGAGGAAGAGAAAAGGACTTTGAATGTGTTTGAGAAGTACGATAGGGGTTACTAGGCTGGATAGAGTAAGAAATGAGGAGGTGAGGAGGAGAACAGGGGTGGAAAGGGAACTGGGAGATAGGGTTGATGAAAGGATATTAGGATGGTTTGGACACATGGAAAGAATGAGTGAAGAAAGATTAGTAAAAGAAGTATGGAAGGCATAGGTGGAAGGAGTGAATATGAGGGGGCATCCTAGGATGAGATGGATGGATGGGGTGAAAGGGGCATTACAAAAGAGAGGAATGTCTGTGGAGGAAGGATGGGAGAGGACAGAAGATAGGGGTGAATGGAGAAGGGTTGTGTATAGATAATGCATGAGGGGGAGTGGGTGGGGGATGGGGGGTGAGGAAGTATGTATGAAAAAAAAATTGACGCAGCCCGAAGGGATTTCTCCCCATCTTCTCCTTTTCTGCATAAGGGGACGGAGAGGGGAGGTCGACGAATTTATGAAGCGGCCTTGCTGTGGATGTGCTGTGTCTTGCAACACTGCTTCTGACCCAGGGCAATGGACAGGATGCAGGGATGACCCATCATCCAGGAGGTGCCAAGATGAGAGGGAGGGAGGAGGGTGCAGGGGAGTGGAATATGTAGGAAATGGAATGGGTGGGAGTGGTTTCTATGTCTTTTTCTTTGTGGCTACCCCCCATGTAGGGGGAAAAAGCCTTTGGTATATGTATGTATGTATGTAGCTGAGTCAGAGGCATGTACCTATTCCCACCCATTTCACTCCCCTCCACCATCCTCTCCACCTCTCCCATCTCAGCTCCTCATGGATGACAGGTTATCCCTACATCTGCCAACTGCCCTGGGTCAAACGCAATGCAGCAAGACACAGTGCATCCATAGCAAAGCCGTATCACATAATTGGCATCCACCCTGTCCCCTCGTACATAAAAAGAGAAGACAGGGAGAAATCCTTTAGGGCTACATCAAAATATCATTCACACATAAGCGCCTCCCCATCCCTCCCTTGCACAACAGTATCATCCATACACATTCTCCACTCATCCCTATCTCCTGCCTTCTCCCTTCCTTGCTCAACAGACATTCCCCTCTTTCTCAAAGCCCCCTTCACCCCATCCATCCATCTCATCCTTGGTCATCCCCTCAAATTCACTCCCTCCACCTCTGCCTTTATCCAAAAGGAGCTAAAATAAAAGTGAAAACAAATGGGCATTAGATATTCCATAGAATGGGTGAAGGGTGGGTACATGCCCTGGATGGCTACATCCCTTTAAGAGGGAAGAAGCCTTTTGGTATATTGATATGATTATTATTTTTTGTATTGGGGAGGGGGGAGATTATGTACCAGAAAATACATTAGTTTTGTTTGTAAATTATTAGTCTTGTGTCAAGTTAAGATAGGAGGGAGGGTGGAGGGGTGTGGAGTGCATTCAGGGATGGAATGGGTGGGAGTGATTTTGTGCCTTTTTCTTTTTGGCTACCCCCCTTGTAAGGGGGAAAAAGCCTTGGTATATGTATGTATGTCAAGATAGATACTATTTTTCCCAAGCTGAATGAATATATTCTAATGTAACCTTTATCTGGACAGTTTGTTGCCACTGGGCGGGGCACAGCTTGTGTTAAGGTGCTGCGTGACATTGATGTGGGAGAAGAAATCACCTGCTTCTATGGTGAAGACTTTTTCGGAGATCGGAATTCATATTGCGAATGTGTCACATGTGAAAGGTAATGCTCATTTTATTGAAGCAAAGAATTTCAAGATGAGTGTGTATATGTGGTGTGGGTGTGTGTGATTTTTTATTTAATAAATTAAATCCAAAATGTTACTGAATCAAGTGAAGCTCCTTTTTTGTCTTGTGTGATTTCATTATATAAAATAGATTTAACTTTGTTGGCAAGGTCATGCACCAAAGAAGAGAATTAGCTTCATAAAGTTATTAGGAGTAAGACATTAGTTTTTATGTTTTATATCCAAGTTATTTACTGGAATTTTATTTACAGACGTAGCACAGGTGCTTATGCCAATCGCAAATCCCAAGATGGCGATGATACTGGATACAGATTGAGGGAAACTGATCTGAGACTTCGCATCAACAAGAAAAAGGAACAGAACAACCAAGGGGAAAAGGCTGTAGAGGCTACAAGACCCAAGGCCAGGAGTCCTGTCGATTCCAAAATGGCAACGGAAAACAAAGTGAATGGTTTAGTGGTGAAGAGAGAACTTAGGACCAGGGGTGGTTCCAGAGACTCGGAAAAGTCCGACTCCTCCTTAGACAATCGATCCTCACGCGTAAAAAGATCCTGCTCCCAAGCCCGTATAAATATCAGTGGACCATACCCTAAGGCTAAGAACAGGAGAACAAGTTCGGACAGTGCGCAAGAAAACATTGATATCAATAACAGTGTAATTCAGAAAAGTGAGGGGGATGAAGGGAAAGACGCGAAGGTGGAAGACGGTGCCAGACAGGGAGCAAATAGTCGATCTCGGGTTTTACGTGGGAGAAAGCACAACTCTGTCAGGAAAGGAAAAGACTCCTCTGGCATCAAGTTGAGGAGTCGGCGACAGTTAAATACACCCATGAAGGAGGTGGGTAACATGCGCATTTTACGAGGACAGCAAAGGGATGATCAGAAAGAAGACAGCAGCTTCGATACCAGTGTTACTACAGAAAGTTCGTGCAATATTGAGACCAGTGCTAGTGAAATAGATTCCACAGACCCCAAAGCTTTAGTTAGTGATGAAGAACAGAACTGTAATGTCATAAGTCGTGACAATGGTGCCGTGGATGATGGTGACTTTGACTGTGAAAGCTCAAACGGCTTTGATCTCCCAGTGGAGAGGAGTGAGGGACTAGACCTGGATACAGTTTGTGACGCTACCTCCCCCCACCTTGCCGTTACTCCACGCCCGCCACTGCCGAGGCTTAGGCCTCACGGTGAATCATGTGATAACTCTAGTTTAGGCTTTAGCAATAGTTTAGGTGATAATTGCACTAGGAATGTTAATAATAACAACAATGACAAGTTGTCCGACCCTACACTGCCAAGCTCTCAGTTACCTCACAACAAGTCCATCAATGTTCAAAGTAAGATAGAAAAGGAGGAGTCGACTGTTAAAAAACAAAAGTTGTCTCGTAGCAAAACCCGAGCTTTAAAGGAAACGAGTAGGGAGGAACACGTACATCTAGACCTCAAGGATTGTTCTGCTACCCCCGGTGCAAAGGATGTGTATGAATTCCAAGAGGAGGAAGATGATCAAGATTCCCCAACGACGCTTAGGGGAGTGCGTGGAGTTGTAACCAATAACCACCGGTGGTCCAAAGGTCACGAAGAGTGTGAACCTCTTAATACCCCGAGCACACCTCCAGCTTCACCTTTACGTTCTTCTGAGCCACAGACAGGCCTTGAGTTAAGTCGCGTACCAGTAGGAATGGTGACTCCTGAGAAGAGCCCCAGCTGTGGACTCAAACTGAAGCTCAGGATGAAACGATCTCCTGTCTTGGATGAGGTAATAGAAGTCGGGTCTCACCTGGCCGAACCTGCATCAGTTAATTACGAACCAGAGTACGAGGTGTTGACTGTGGAAGGTATAAATCACCATAATGATTACCACCAGCATCACCATCAGCACCACCACCACCACCATCACCACCACCACCATAAGAAACGCAAGAAGCACAGCAGAAGTGAATCACGACATCGTAAGTGGCGTCGCTCAGATTGTTCCGAAGGGGAAACTGATTTGGAGATGAGCAGTAGCCCTCCCTCTTCGTCGTCATCTTCATCTTCGTCTACATCATCTTTGTCTTCGACCACAGTGACGAGGCCCCCAATGAAAAGAGTGCGTATAATTATAGGTAACGAGACGCACACCTTACATTTTGCAGACACGGGCTTAACTATGGTCAACAATTAGCACAGGACTCACCCGCGACCTCAGCCTCTCCATCTCTCCTCTTCAACCCACCCACTCTATCCTTGTATTGCCCGTTACATATGGGCAGGAGTGCCCTCTTTTCCCCTACTTCACCGTATCTGGTTTTCTTCAAGGTTCTTCACATCTCTATCACAAAAGCTTCAACACGAATCTAACTTGAATAACTCTACTCCACATGGTCAGCAATTGTCTTTGTCTTCACCTGTCCTTTCTTCTGTATCCAGTAGGGTCAGCACTTTTTCCATTCCTTTCCCATCTTTGAGTTCCCTCCTTAATGCCAGCTGTGTGGTTTTATGAGGACCGTACCGTCACTCTTGCATTACATGGTTTGTGTAAGAATTTAGATGTGATGAGGATGCAAAAAATCCATTGATGTTAGATTTAAAAGGTAAGCGAGCCCTGGACTCTGGTTCGCGGGTGACTTGTTTATTAACCAATTTATGACAACACAAAACAAAAAAAAAAGCAACACTTATGTAAGTGGATGTTTTCCATCACCCCCTTAAGTCTCTGGTCACACCGTATTTTGCTAGGGACTGGTTACAAATATCGGACTAATTGTCAGTTTTGAACAAACATTGGTAATGTACATTGACACTTTTTTGTGAAAGCCTGGCCACCAACAAGAACCGAATGACCAAGTAGCGCCTAAGATTACTTTCTTGTCAGTGCCCGCCTGCCTGCCTGCCTGCCTGCCCACCCGAAGATAAGTGTTATGGTTATTGGATGTTTAATTCCACAACTTCAACTCAGGTCTCACACTCCCAGTCGGCTTAGCATTTGCTCATCTTGTCCCCATTTGTATATATACACACACACATGCACACGTACACACACACACACACGTACACACACGCACATGTACACACACACACGTACACACACACACACATACACACACACCAATCCTGTTATGTTATTTATGTACCAGTGATAGTTCTGTCAATGTCATATTTATTGTTCACCAGTAAATCTGTTATCATCATTGTCCATTGTTGTTGTTAAGTTAGTGTTGCTCTATGGGTCAAGGATGTGGCAGAAGCATCACATTTTTATTTTTTTATTGATTTATTTTATTTATTTATTTATTATTTTATTTTGTTTATTTTTTTCTTTTCAAGAAAAATGAGGTTGAATTCTGAAGCTTTGCAGGCTTTATTTGTATTTTTTCCCCACACATTTGTATGCGCACACTTGTTCACGTGTAAAATAGTTTATGACAGATGTTATTATATAGCCCTTATTTTTTCAGTAGCCAATAAAGTTTATGCATAGTTGCTGATCCCTTTCTTTGTCAACAGTAACATAACCTTTAATTCCATTTGAATAGTTTAGTGCCTCAATTAGTGCCCATGATTCTTTCTCCGTCATTTCTTTCATCTTCTTCCCATCTTTGCACTTCCTCCCCCCCTCTCTCCCTCCTCCTATGCTGCTGTCTCATCTCCCTTTGTCTTGTAAACCTTCCGCTTTCCTCTCTCTCTCTTTCCCTTACTCTTTCCTTTTCTCTCACTTTCCCTTCCTCTTTTTCCATCTCTATCTCTCTCTTATTTTTCTTTCACTCCACCTTGTCTCCTTCCTTCCCCCACTTCTACTTCCTCCTCCCCTTCCATCAGCTACCACATTTTCCTTGTCTCTTCTCTCCATACCTTTTCATCTCCCAGGTCTCACAAAAATTTCACAATTTTATTTACATCTTGTACTTGAAGTATCTCAAGGCAGTTGCTAGGTAGTTGTTGGATGGAGTAGTGCTTGCATTTAGTCATCAGGTTCTAAGACCAAGTGAGCTTATTGCAGCAGCTCCTAGTGTTGAAAGCAGTGTACTTCTCGGTCGTAACTGAGAATTACGTGTCATAGAGAGCTTTGTATGGCCCAGATAGTTTGGGGAACTCGGTGCAATAAGCACTTACACACAAGTGAAGTAAAGTAATGTAGTCGGATGGTTACACATTTTTTTAACATCACAGTAAGAACAGGATAATTATTCGACTTGTTTTGTGTTTTATGAATTTGGTAGAAGACATGCAATCCCTTTAACACCCCCACCCCCTCCCCTCCCCCAAATGTACCACTGGTACAACTTGGATCCATATCCTTATTGTTAGAATTTTCAACAAATATTTAGTCAAAAGAGGTGATCCCAGGATCAAATTCCATGAATTTCCAAATAATTTTTGATATGTAGATATCAAAATATTGCATGGACAGTTAATGTGCTCTCACCAGTAGGATGTGGGTGAAATGTTCACTTGAAAGCCAGAGGTTAGATTCCCCTTGAAGATCTTTGTAGTGATGGATTTTAGAAAAAATAAAATAAAGAGTTTACATAAGGAAGTTTGGTATGTGGTAATACATGCTCACCATACTTGGACAGTTGTGGCAGATGAGTTGCCAGGAGCACTTGGGGATCAAACCTGTCTTCAAACCTACAAGATAGGATTAATGCTGAATATACCGCAAGAGTACAGAATAGATCTTGTATGCCTTTTAATAGGTTGAGCTTGCAATTGGTATATTTTCTCGGCATTGCCATCTAACTGGGTGTGATGTACCATCTTGTTATGAAGAGTAGTTAACCCAGATGAGTGAAAGGCAAATGAATGGGATTTCAGCTACTTGCTGTCATGATTGTAGAACTTCAAGAACAATGAATTAAGCTTTCAATGTGAACACATTGGATTTGAGTATGAGAATAATTTTGTAGGAAGTTGCGATGGGTATGCACTAGTGCAATAGACTTACAATCATATAAAATTCCATGCATTATTATTTTTTTTGTTTTACTTTTTTCTTTTCATTTTCCATTTTTTATTTTTTTTTTTTTTTTTTTTTTTTTTTTTTTTTTTTTTCTGTTCACATTTTGGCCAATACCCACTTAGCAAGGTGGCTGGGTAAATATGGAACTGTTTACACAATTGTATTTCATGTTGATATGTTAGGTTTGTTAACATCTCTCAAGTAGATGGCTTAAGTTTAAGCTGTAAAGCCACACATTTCACAACCAACCAATTAACAGGCAGGTCCAAGGATTTCAGCCGAAATATTTACCTTCTGTAAATAAAGATCTGTGGTTCCTGGAAAGTGAATGGCTTTGTCCCTTTGTTGCATTGAAACCCTGTACTGTTAATGTCTTTTAAAACCATGGCATACTTTTTAGGTATTTGGTGAAGGTAATGTCCAACTTCATTGTTCAGCTGAAGGGCTTTCAGGTAATAGTTTCTGTACAAGAATCCAATCTGACTGGAGTGCCCCTCACAGATTAACAAAGTTGTTTGAGATTACCTTGAGCTGTAAAGTATGCAGCATTATTGGAGGGGTTAAGTATTTAATTATATAATTAAAATGTCCTTTGACCAAATATATGGAGATACCACTCATGCATGACATGTGTTCCAAGTTGTTGTTTTTCTCATTATCATTATTATTATTATTATATTTTTTCTTATTCTTTTTCTTTTCATTTCCCTGGAGGTTACTGGTTCCCAAGGTCACTGGATGTTTGATGTTTGTTGATTTCTTGGCTCATGCAGTGCAATTGGTATGAAGGGAGAGAAAGGATTTTTTTTTTCCCAATGTGCATGAAGAGTTGCTTGTTTAAAGTTCTTATGTCAAATTACATTGTGCATGGAAGAACTGCAGAGCAGTTTCCCCGAGTAGCACAATTTACGTTTGGTCCCCATCCATACACTTTATCTCAACCTGCTTCTGCCCCCCCCCACCCCCCGATCTCCTTTCGCTGTATGTCAGCTTCTTGGTTATCCCCCAGCGCACTTCCCCCCCAAAATGCACGCAAACTATATCCCCCACCACCACACGTCACCCACCCTGCAGTGCCACATTGCATTCTGTTTGTTCAGCTGTGACCTTCCCCATCCTACTTTTGCATCACACCTAAGCACCCATCATGTACACACTTTATTCCACTTCTCCTGACTACTCCCAGCCAGCCTGATAGGCACAAGAATCTTTACAAGTTTTCATATCAATGTCCAGAGTTTACAAGTTAAAGTCAGTTGTGGCTGGGCAGTCAAAGTTCTTTTCATAGGTTCCTGTGGTCCTTGATCTTGTGCATGGCATGGTATAGACCTGTAGAAGAATGACCCATTATAGCGGTTGGTGAAATGAACTTTAATATTGCAATGAAAAAAGGCAAAAAATATATATATATATATATAAAAAATAGGATGGATTTTATGGATGTTACATACTTTCCACACATGCAGCAAATTGTCTGAACCTTATAACTGTATATGGTTTCCAGAGTAGAACATTCTCGATAGATTCCATTTCTTCAGGGACAGGATGAGTATATGTTCTTATACCTTAAGTATGTGGTTTGGTCTTAGTTTAGTCTTAACAGTTGAATCCTGCTATCTTAAATCTTCATCTTTATTTTTACTTTCCCCTCCCTCATCCCTTTCCTAACTACCAGTTTCACAAACTCCACAAAGCACAAGGTCAAGGACTATGTCGAGTGTGAGGTTGCAGTGCCAATGCTGACCCATGGCATTCATCATACTAGGATGCTTTGATGGCTTGTTCTGGCAAATGTAGGATGTTAATGTTTTTAGGCTTTGGTGTTGACAAAGGCAGTGTGTACAACATAGTGACATGGTTATGCCAGACAGAGGCCGGGTCATTCCATGGCATAGACACTGGCGTATATAGGTGTGCAAGACAAAGGTAAGATGTGTTGAGGTGTCATTACAAGCTAAGGTGTTTGCAAGGGAGTGATGCATTGGGCGTGGCATGAAAAGCGGGTGTGGTGGTGTTGATCACTCCAGGCTGTACTGTTCATTCCACTCTTTGCGATTCCTATCATCTCGATATTTTTGGATGGTAAATTCAATACCATGTATTGATGTAATAGTACCAAGTGATTTATAAGCCATGTTGCAACTCAAACACTGGTGTCATTAAACTTAGAAGTGACCACTACGCTTTCATTATCCTTCACCAACCCCAGAGGGCTTAGAGCAGTGAGGCCCTTCTGCCTATCATTGACTTTAAAGGATCTGCAAATTTTGCGGGTATGGTTGTTGGTTTAATCATACTCAGGTGCTTGGTATACCAACCCACCTCCATTAATAAAAAATTTTACCTTGAAACTCGCAGCCCAATAGTAGCTGATAATAGCCCCTGGGCTTGCCCCTAGACATTTCTGGAGAGAAACTGGACTTGTATCTGGTTTATATTAGTGTTTCTTTGCCACCAGCTTAGTAGTTGTACAAGGAGGGGTTTAGCCACTGGTTGCCAGCCATCATGGGAAAGGGTGGAAGAAACACACTCGGGGTTGATAAATCTTGTCTGGTCTAGAGGTGCCAATGCACCTTTAGGTGGAGATGAAGGTATTGGTGAGTTTCGTAAATGGACGGTAACCAGACAATTCCCTGATGATTTAGCAGACACTCGTTATTGGTCTCCCACCTCTGTTACCACTGAGAACAGCAATCCCTCTCCTTTGTAACTGGGGTCATAAACCCACTGCCACCAAAGGCTAACAAACAACAATTATTTAATGTTCATACAGGCTCTGAAAACTTACCTCCAGTGCAGTGATGGTCACCTACCCTAGGAAAAGGAAGAACAACGGTTGCCCCAGCACACCCACATGATGCTCCTTGGGACCTACTCCTGTTAAAGGGTTGCAAAGAGTGACTGAGTCTGACCATATATTTAGTTAATATCAAACTTGCATCCCACCATTTAACAATAACTTCATTTGTTCACTTAATACTAAAAAGTCCTCTAGTGATAGAGGGGACAGAAATTGATCTCTGGAAAACCCTAGTTTCGATCCACATGGGTGGTGGTGTAGACCCAGTGATTGGTGGGAGGTACTGCAGCTTGACAGCATCCTGTATGATATAGGAACCTTCCTCACCCCACACAAGGAGGCAAGAAAAAGGGCCACACACTGTTCCCCACACTGCAATCTGGCTGAGGAGCTGCTCCCAGTATTATCACTCAAATGTGGTATGAATAGTAATGTGACCAATCAACATTAACAACAGATAGGGAACAGGTCCTTCAAAAATCAAAGCCCCTCTGTTGCACCCTTGCCCCATACTATAACACTAACCTTTGAATGGAGTGGGTAGGCCCTTCTACTACACCCCCCCTGGAAAACGCCAACACTGCTGCAGCAATGCTTCAGATGCCAGCACTTTGGACAGTGATGTCATTGTCATGGAGCATGTGCATTGCTCAGCCTCGCATACAGTTCCGTATGCACGAACCCAGCTGATTCTGCAAACTTCAACCAAGATCTCCCTTCACCCTACTTAAACTTGTACATTGTACCAATTTGAAAAGAAGTCCTTTGTCTTAGACTGAACACATCAGTTTCAGAAAAGGCCAAAAACAAGTACGTTCCAGGTTGAACACACCTGGAGTCCCATGCGCAGGAACTCCATGATCTGACAGACGACCCCTCCACCCCACCCCCCGGGAGATCCATCTGAGCAACTGCACCAAGATAAACCATTAGTGTGAAAACAGATACTCCGACAGAACCTCTTACCTTCCCCCCATTTGTTCCATCAGAACCCCAAACTCTCCTTACCCTCTTCCCACCAAAACCAAGAATCTCACAACTCACAAACCCATCCATCCAATTCTCACACTGCCTCAAGAACCAGTTCTCTAGGAGAAATCATAGATGTAATAGGACATCAATTTCATCACACCAGGAAATGACTTCCAGTAATCCTCTCTCTCCAGACAATCATAGTAAAGCATCCCTATTCACCATACACATCCGAGTATGCACAACCAACTGGAGGTAAGAGCAGATATTTATCCTATCCCATTGTCAACAACACAGCCCAATATCAAGTCCCATTCAAATCTTCTTGACTTCCCAGTCACCCAACTAGACCTAAAGGGTATGTATCATCAGGGATTCAATAAACACTCTTGAATTGATTATCACATATATTAAGAGTAATGCAAATACATATATTTACAATTTTATCAAAATTACAAATAACAGGCATACACACCAGATAACTTTACACATTGCTAGTATAAACGTGTCTTTCATGATGCGTGGGTATTTATATCTAGAAATGATGTTATTCCGAAACATCCTCGATGATGGCTCATAATTTTGAGAATGTTAATGCAATTAATGAAACATTCAAGAGTATTTAATTATGCACCACAAGCAAAACCACAATTAACATTTATAACTGACAGTATGCATGTGACATGATGGTAACTAGTAATATCCATTGCAAGGAATGAACATTTACCGAGTCCAGACTGGCCCCTCTCCACCTTTACTGCCTCAGACAACACATAAGTGCACTGAAAAAACGACTGCTGAAATAAATGAAACCTACACCTGGCCCAATCAATATACAGCCCAAACCAACCAACACGAACTCATCCCAAATTGGGAATATGTGCATAGCCTTCAGCAATACAAACCTGCCCGCATCTACTTAGAAATACAAATATACACACACATGCAAAGACGACCTATCACCTGAATCTCTCATAAAGAGAATAACAGGAGAGACTCCTAATCTGTTGACAAAAATAAGAGGCATTTCACTAAATGGATAAGGACATGATTAAGAAAATAATTGAAAGATTAATACAATCCAGACTGGAAAAAGCAGTGTTGGTACATTTGCCATTCTCAAGGAAAGATAAAAAGCGAGAGAAAGGGAGGGAAGACACCAGGGTCGTAAGGTAGCACAGATAGAATCGTCCTCTGGAGGTCGGAGGTTTTATTCCTTGCTCGTCCTGGGCGCCAAGGCAGGCTGCAAGGAGCATAGCTTGAGAGTGAAATGGCTGAAAACTGTCTCAGTAGGTTGTCCACTACGGCCCAGCGAGGAACCGCCAACATGTGCCTTGCTGCCTCATTCTGGACTGATTCCACACTCGAGCACTACCTCGTGCGGGACATTAAGGTATTGTGAAGAATGTAGAGAGGCAGAAAGTTTGGTACCCAAGTGTTGGCAGGCAGAGGATTCTGTAAGGAAATGTTCTCTATATCACTGACTGGTAGAGAAATGGCAACTAGAACCATTGAATTCCGCTCAACTTTTAAGCTGTGGGAACAGGTATTTACCTAATTGTAATAACCAGATTGTAGTGTACAGAAAAGGAGCAATGATTCGAACTTAATCTATCTCGTATTTAAATTTGAATTAATCTATCGTTCCAGCTTGGGATATATTACCTTTGAAGTCCTGGCCCCGTCCCACGAACTTTTGACCCATGAAGCTCCTAAGGGAATCACTCGTGGGTCCAGCTGCAGCTGGCCGAGTGAGTCACACAAAGCCTCTTTGAGGAAACACACGTACAGTTCACCAGCCTAAGACAGGCCCTGTAAAGCCCCAAGGATGAATAACCAACGCCTCGGCCGGCCACATGAGACGGACAACGGTTCGTTGAGGGACACACGTGCAGTGCTAGCCCCGGCCCAACGATGACTCAACCTGCCACGTGAGACGCACAACGATTCTTTGAGGAACACACGTGCAGTGCCAGCCCCATACCCTCCATCTCGGTGGCTCAGCAGCGTGAGAACGTTTTGCGTCTGATGTCCCAGGCATCGACCTTGACCTCGCGCCAATTAAACTCTTCAATACGAGTCAAATATTTGCGTGCACATTAGCTGCCTGACGTACGATGATGCATCGCAGTACGCGCATTATAACATATAAAGTTACAGCTGTTATACTCGTTCTCTTTCACCCAGAATGTTTGTAACCACTGAAAAAGTGATCAGGCCTGTTCACAGAATAAGAGGGTCACTCCGCTACAACTACAGAATAAGTATAACCAGGAAGCCGACGCAGGCATCCTCGTCTACTCACTCGCGCCTCATCACGCCCACGTAGGCGTCATCGTATTCGAGGAGTTAAGAGCCCGGGACATGGCCTGACCCATGTATACGGATTAAACGAAGAACTAGACCGCCCTATTGGCAAAAACCGACATTTATACACAAGTATCCTTCCATTTGCTTACATATTTATCTTCCCCTCCCACACACACCGATCCCGCGCAAGTGGGTGGTCTTTCCTAGGTAGTCCATAGTCCAGACTGCCTTGGGACACGACTTGAAACGCACAGTCGTCTCCTCCCTGTCTCTTCCCCTCCCCGTTTTTCTCGCACTCAGAGCGAGCCATATATTTCATTGGCGCCCAACTTCACTTGTAAAAAAGATTATATAATAAAGATGATGATAAACATATCACTACCTGTGTATGACTTTCAGCCAGTCCTGACAACCTTCTAAGCTATTCCAAGTATTTATTCATCTACGTGGAAAATGTATTTCTTCACATCCTTTAGACATGTGGTCTCCCTTATTTGTTCTCATGGTTTCTTGGACCCCTCCTATCCTTAATCAAGATATCCTGTCAATGTACTCTGTCCCGTCTAGTGACCTGAATACCATACTCGTATCACCTCTTTCTCTTCTTTCAAAGTTAGGAAACCTAGTGCTTTTAGTCTACCCTCATATGGTTTATCTCCCAGGCTGGGTACCAATTTGGATACTGCCCTTAGCATTCACTCGATTTGTTTATATCCTTCACTCTGAGTGGGGACCATACTGACACATACGAGTATTCTAGTTTTGGATGAACCAGAGCTTCGATTATGTTTTCATCTCTTCTACCACGTAGCGAAAAGCCAGTTAAATAATTTCTGCAGCAATCCTTACGTCTCCCTCACAATCCTGCCTTTCGCAGCCATTGCCCATTTCTAATACGTACTTTGTATTTTTATTTAATTTAATTCCTCATTCTTGGTTCCATGCAAAAATAGTGTTCAGATCGTTTTGCAATGATCTACATTCATCCTCGTTTTCGCTCTTCTCATGATTATTGCAACATCAGCAAACATAATAGCATAACTCGTTCCCCCGACCAGTCATTAACATAAAGATAAACAATTAGAAGCATCATAGGGATTACATTTTTGTGAACCATTTCCAGGAGGACAGCACATGTTAGCTGCCAGTGGCTATTATACTAGACGGTTCGAGAGGAATTTTAATTTTCCTGACTTAAAAAAGTGGTCGAGTTCATCACACCATTTTCCTGGTTTGGTTGTCACCGACAACGGAGAACAATTTACTTCAAATGTATTTAAATATTTTACATAAGATTAATAGACTTTCGCATGTCGGAGAGTAATACCATATCACAATGGGTAAATGAGGAAATGGAAAAGAAATTATGAATGTAAATAAAGTATTGTATATTGAGGGAAAATGAATAATGAGATAACGATTTCTTTATTGCATATCGATCTACAGCGAGTAAAGAATGACTGTCGCAGAAAAATAAACACGAAACCTCCAGAGTTAAATGCATACTGTAAGTGATAAAACCATGAGAGAGATCAACTGAAAGAAAAATTATATTAACAAAATACAAGAGGAGGAACGTTGTACATTAAAGTTGGATGGAGATCAATATGCTAAGATTTTAGTCTTCCTCTTGATATAAGAGAGACTAAATATAACATGAGTTGTAAAAGGAAGCTGAAGACGTGTTTTCCATATATTATGACCAGGAAGACTTGATCGTAAATTAAAAAATCGCTCTGTGATCCGTTCTACATTTATACGATCCTGGAGGGCGCCATTTTGGTGAATGAAATAAATACGCAGACAAATAAATTATTAAATGAATAAGGATTAATATGTGGATCACTTGACGAGGGGAAAGACCAAACATATTTACTCGTACTCCATCACGGCTTTAATGAAATGAAATTATCACCTGAATGTTTTTGAGATGAAATGTTTGAGAAGTATGGAGTGGGAGAGGGTGACTAGAGTTAGAAATTAATAGGTGAGGTGGAGAGCAAGGGTAGAAAGGGAATTGGTAGATAGTGTTGATCAAAGAATGGGGTGGGTTGGGCACATGGGGAAAATGAGTGAAGAAAGACTAGCAAAAAGAATGTAGAAGGAAGAGGTGGATGAAATGAACTTGAGAGGAAGACTGAGAATGAAATGAATGGATAGAATGAGGGGGGCCGTGAGCTAAAGGGGGAATGTCTATTGGGCAGCAAAGGGAGCGGGGTAGAGATAGGTGTGAGTGATTGGACGATAAATCGACGCGGCCTGAAGAGATTTATCCCCTTGTTCCCTATTTACGCATGTCTTGCTGCTTAGTTTTTGTCCCGAGCAGTGGGTGGGGGTCATTTTACCTAAGCTCCAAAGGAGTTTAGGTAAACTGGAAGCAAGAGTATGAGATAGGTGTGAGGTGCTTACATGCTCTAGCTGGCTATAGCCAGTTAGAGGTGTACCTCCTTTATAATGGTGAAGAAGCCAACTGGTATATAGATATATAGTGATTGTTCTCTATGTATTAATTATTCTCTATATAGTAATTACTACATAGATAATTACTACATAGAACAATTACTACGTGGAGAATAACTACTACATGAGAACAATTACTAAATATATAGATAATCTGAAATGAACGCGTTAGAAATTAGTGAGTTATATTGATGCTACATGGTGGTCATATGCTGACTAAATAGAATAATGATTAAATCGGTAAGCATTATCATACATACATATCCCAAGGCTTTTTCCTCCTTACAAGGGAGGTAGCCAAAAAGGGAAAGGCATAAAATCATTTCCACCCATTCCATCCCTGAATACACTCCACACCCCTCCACCCTCCCTCTTATCTGAGCACCTCCTGGATCACGGGTCATCCCTGCACCTTGTCCACTGCCATGGGTCAGAAGCAGTGTCACAAGATCAGATCTCCGATGTCAGATCTCCGAAATATTTAGAGGTTCAAACAGATCGCCAGAAACAGCGCCGCGCCATAGCGGAGAAAATAGAAAACCTAACGGATTGAGCGGGAACTAAGATAGGCTAGATAGTGAACTTCGTTATGTTGAAAAGCCAATTAAAGTGCAACCTAGTAGTAATACCCGCTGCTACGCTCCAACAACATTTATTTTCGTGCACATTCGACGTGTTATTAACAGCAAAGGAACACAAGAATTAAGAAGAAATAATGCATGATACTCATCGGAAACGTGTATGTTTACCTACCCATAGATACAGACGTATATGTAATGCTATTTACATTTTGAAATTTAGCATATTCTATAAAATATATATCACTCATTGTTTCATGTGGCTTGTTTCAGGTAATATTGATTGTAAATTAAGTATAAACGTGACAATTCTTAGATATGAAATATGTCATTGCCGAAGACTAATGTTTCACAATGCAACAAATCACGTGACGCCCCGATTTCTATAGCATATCAATGTGACAACAATGTTCATTTTATTTTAAATACCACCAAAGTACGTTGAATATTGAATCCTTTACTTCTGACCCCATTACCTGCTATACTACAATTTATATGAATTTGTCAGTAACACCTAATCGTATGTTATTACCACTCATGAACTTAGTTTGGTAAAATATCAGCTGAGGTCCAACTCCCTACCTCTTCCATCAAAAACGTCAGAAATCAATATTTTGTGTTGTGATTTATGTGAATCTGGTATGGTTTCTACCACTACTCGTTTTCGATTTTTCTTGAGGTGGGGGGGCACCCTCAACCCTGAGGGGTTCCGGGGAGAACGAGTGAATTTCGGTACAAATAACATCAATTTTGTCTAAATAAAATATAGAATATTTATTTCAACATCCTAGGGTGAAAGTAAATGACATTTCTCAATCAAACCAAAACTAAATTAATTACCTAACCTAACCTAGCAAATGTTGAAGAGGATACACACATATTTTAACTTTTTTGCTTGTGAAAGATCTATTTTTTCCATTGAACCCCTTTTCAATACAATATTGTTGCAGGTAAATATATAATAAGAAATCTATATAATTCCTAAGATTTGCAACACTGATTACTTTTTCTCCTCCATCAGTGGGAATGGATGCGAAAAGGAGATTGCATGAAGGAATGATTGTGCCAACAGCACTATGAAGCAGAAACATGGAATATAATAGAGGAAGAGTTTGAATGTGTTTGAGATGAGGTGCCTGAGAAGTATGATAGGGGTTACTCGCCTGGATAGAGTGAGAAATAAGGAGGTGAGGAGGAGAGCAGGGGTGGAAGGGGAGTTGGAAGATAGGGTTGATGAGAGAATGTTGGTGTGGTTTGGACACATGGAAAGAAAGAGTAGGAAAACAGGTGTGGAAGATAGAGGTAGAAGGAGTGAACATGAGGGGGCGACCAAGGATGAGATGGACGGGGTAAAAAGGGGCATTGGGAAAGAGGGGAATGTCTGTTGAGGAAGGAAGGGAGAAGATATGTATGAGTGGAGAATGGTTGTGCATGGCTGATGCTGTGATGCATGGAAGAGAATGGGTGGGGGATGAGGGGGTGAGGGAGTATGAGTGATATTTTAATAAATCCCAAAGGGATTTATCCATGTCTTCTCTTTTTCTGCATGAGGGGATGGGGTGGGGGTTGCTGATTAAATGAAGTGGCCTTGCTGTGGATGTGCTGTGTCTTGCTACACTGCTTCTAACCCAGGGCAGTGGGCGAGGTGCAGGGATGACCCATCATCCAGGAGGAGCCAAGATAAGAGGGAGGGAGGTGGGTGAGTGGGAGTGGAATATGTAGGGGATGGAATGGGTGGGAGTGGATTGTATGCCTTTGTTTTTTGGCTACCTCCCCTGTAAGGGGGAAATGGCTGTTGGTATATGTATGTATGTATATCATTGTTTATGTGGTTAACTGCATTAAATGATAAAGGGGGTGCACAACTTGAGGCAGAAGCGCTTCAAGGTAAATACATTATACAGCCAAAAAATAATTATATAATTCACTCCATGCCAAACTATATTGCATATTCTGCATATGCAATATAGTTTGTGATGCAGGGATAATCTGTCATCCAGGACGAGCCAAGAAAAGAGGGAGGGAGGGGTTGTGGATGAGAGTGGAGTGGGTGAGGATGAAATGGGTGGGAGTGGAATTATGCCTTTTGACTTTAGCTACCTCCCTTGTAAAAGGGAAAAAGCTCTTGGTATATATATGTATACTGTATAAGACTTGTATTTGTAAAATATGAATATTTTTTACAGTACTATGTGTGTGAGCTGAAAAATGGAGAAATTGTTGTTGTGCCAAGACAATGGATGAAAATGATGGATGACAAATGGTTCACATTCTGGACATCATCCTTGAAAAATGTAAAGGAGTGTGCTGTTCCAAATCCCCACTGGAAGCAATATGAAGTTGTGAAAATATGGGGGAAATATGGTAAAGATTTATTGAATACTGCCAATGTGAATTGTGGTTATTTCATTAATATTGCCTTGTATGATAAATATTTACTTAACAATGGTCAGCACATTAACAACTAGGAATCATTATTTTTTACCCAGATTTATTTATTTATATATATATATATATATATATATATATATATATATATATATATATATATATATATATATATATATATATATATTTATGTTGGTCATTGATGATACTACGAAAAATATAATTGATTTTCAGATTCCTACACTGCAGCCGATAAAAGTATCAGTGGAATAAGTTCTCAGAACCCTGTTGATGATGTTGTTGTAAGTGACTTCGAAGATGAAGAGATTCAGGTCATGTCAGACACTGTTGTGACTAAAAGAACTATCAAAAGACCTCGAAAATATAGCAGCTCCTCTGATGAAATTAATGGTAAATTTTCCGAAATATATGTTGACTTTGATTTCACAAAATGAGATGTAAATTATTGACATACCAATATGATTTGCTCTGGATAGGGAAATGTTGATACCAATTTCTCTCATAGAAATTCAACCACAGCATGTATGAAAAAGAAATCAAAGAAGAGCAAGAAGACTGATACGTCAACCACTGTGTTAGCAAGAACTTTTCTCGGGCAATTAGTAGAACCTCCAGCCAGAACAAACGACTCTCTTACTCCAGAAGGTTTTTTATTTTCTCTTTTCTTTGTACTGATGAATTTGTTTTTCAACCATAGCATGCTCTTGCTATATATTTTGATAGGAAAGCACTGGTAATAAACAAGTTTTAAT
Source organism: Oratosquilla oratoria (assembly GCF_046742065.1). Classification (NCBI taxonomy): domain Eukaryota; kingdom Metazoa; phylum Arthropoda; class Malacostraca; order Stomatopoda; family Squillidae; genus Oratosquilla; species Oratosquilla oratoria. The sequence goes on from NC_134790.1 coordinate 18,958,579, forward strand.
TGGTGTCTACTCTTTTTCAGATTCAGATAAAGATGATATATTTGCCAGTTCATCGGATCAAGCATCAGACATATCAGGTTATAGTTTTATAGCATCTTTATTGATTGGATAAGTACTTATACAAGTTGTTAATGTGTAATACATAGAGTATCCATCCAGTTGTTTATTATGCATTTCAGATGAAAGTCATGTTGACACAACAACACACTTTAGCAGTGGAGACTCGGGATCCCAACCAGTAAACAAAAGTTCAGGTAAATCCAAATATAGATTCTTTCTATCTTTTTGGATTATATGTCTGTCTCTATGACATTCATGCAAGGTAACATATGTAGTCACTCAGTCTGCTGCCCCAGATCTCTCTTGCAGGAAACCCACAGTTCCCAGTTAACCAGCAATATGGTCACCAGTTTTGTCCATAAGTTACTTAGGGAAAAAACATTGTGTTGTCTCAGGATTATTAGTGTGGTGAATTGTATTTACCTAGTTGTGCTATACAAGAAGGGAGCTATGCTCGTGGTGACCTGTCTTTGTATCTTTCAGCATCAAGTTTTTTCTTAACATCTTGAATAGTGTTTACACACACTGTTTCTTTATCAAATTCATTCCAGGTATCCAATACTCTATGTGGGAAGCTTTTTTTTTTTTTTTTTCCAGATCTCTTCAATAGTTATCCTTTTTGAGTTTCTTTTCGTGTCCTCTTGTTTTTCCATTGTCCCTTTTTAATAAATCATTCCTATCTAGGATTTCCATTCCTTTCATGATTCTATAAATAGTCAGCAGATCTCCTCTTTCTCTTTGTTCCAGCATTGGTAATTCCAATTTGGACAATCTTTGTTCGTATGTTAATTTGGAGAGAGTTGGTGCCAACTTTTTAATTGCTTTTTGTATTCTTTCTAATTTCTTTATATTCTTTTTAGCAGCCCGAAGGGATTTCTCCCCGTCTTCTCCTTTTCTGCATGGGGGGATGGAAATGGGGAGTTGCCGATTTAATGAAGTTGCTTTGCTGTGGATGTGCCGTGTCTTGTGACACTGCCTCTGACCCAGGGCAGTGGACAAGGTGCAGGGATGACCCGTCATCCAGGAGGTGCTAAGATAAGAGGGAGGGTGGAGTGTATATAGGGATGGAATGGGTGGGAATGGATTTATGCCTTTTTCTTTTTGGCTACCTCCCTTGTAAGGGGGAAAAAGCCTTGGTATATGTATGTATGTATGTAGCACTGGGTGTGCATAGTGTAGAATGAAGTGCCATGTGTCTGTGTGTGGTCACATCCAGGGCAGTTTGAATCTGTGGCCAGGCCTATTCTGCATTAATATTATTTGAATGATAGTGTTCTGAACACAAACATCCCAGTATGGTTCTTACTTTTATTGAAAGGGATTTTTCTGTGGGACTAATGTCTGGGGATTATTGAGTTTGTAGGTCTGTCTTGGAGAGCTTGTTTAGTCATCCGAGTGTGGATGTGCCATATGGTAGAGGGGGAAGGTTTGTGTACATGAGTAGTTAGCTGCTGGTCCCGTATTTGGGTGGTTTTGGTGCATCCTTTTATTACTCTGCTTTGCTCTGTGTTGTATTGTTTTTAAGTTGTTTGTGTTTGTCTTCTTGATAGTTGCAAATCATGCTATAGAAGCATAGTTGGTTTTATGAACTATTGAAATAATTATCATGTGAGGATGGAGCCTTTATTAGTATAACATTGAGCTTATTGCAGCTTTTTCAAGTACATAGTCATAATACACATGACTTGATTAGATAAGAGGAACTGGGGGCATGGGGGGAAGGGGGTTGCTTAATACCAGGAAAGGTTAAGGAGAAGGTGAATCAAATGTCTGGGAACAGAAAAGGTTAAGGATAAGATGAAACAATTGGCTGGGTGAAGGACATTAGCTCACGACCGAGGAACAAAAGGAAGGAGGAAATAAAAAGGGTGGGCAATTGTCTACTGAGGGTGCACAATGACCTTGAGAGGAAAAATGGAGATTTTGAAGGGCAATGGGTATTAAAAGAGACTATTATGAGGGTTTCTTACTGTTGTCCAAAATCTACAATTGCAATGCATTTTAGAAGATTTATTTTCTTGATGATTTTCAGTCAGGTCTTTAACATGTGGGCTGAAGGTCCATGTGAGTATCAAATGTGATGCCTAGAATTTTAGTGCTCTTTTCCAGTTGAAAAGTTTGGCCATTTAGTTTCACTGCAGAGTGTTTGTTTTTATTCATAATTGTCTGGAGTAACTAATGTGCTTGTTGATTTCTTCCATTCTGTTATTTCTCAGCCATTACTCTAGTTGTTCAAGTAAGCTTGGGTCTTCTTGGCTGCAATTATGTAGTTTCTATTCTGGATTATAACTGTTAGGTCATCAGAGTGCATTGATGTTTTTGTTCATGTTGGAAAGTTGCTTGTGAATAGATTGAATAGCATAGGTGAGAATATTGTACCCTGATGGACTCCATTGTATAGTCTTTTTGTTCTAGAAATTTTGCTAATTTGGGTTCCTTGGCACTATTTTCTACTGTGAAGTTGGAGGAGACAGAGAGGGGTGGTCGCCGATTAAATGAGGCGGCCTTACTGTGTATGTGCTGTGTCTTGCTGCATTGCTTCTGACCCAGGGCAATGGGCGAGATGCAGGGATGACCTGTCATCCAGGAGGAGCCAAGAAAAGAGGGAGGGAGGGATGGTGAATGGGAGTGGAGTATGTGGGGATGAAATGGGTGGGAGTGGATTTATGCATTTGACTTTGGCTACTTCCCTTGTAAGGGGGAAAAAGCCCTTGGTATGTGTATGAAGTTGGTTAACCACTTATATTCATTGTTATGAATTTGTCTTATTGATCCGTCAAGATATTATGTGTCTAGGGACATTGTCAAATGCCTTATTTATGTCAGTAGTCAACCATTCTTTCTGGTGGGATTGTTATGTTGAATCGTAACACTTGTTGTGATATGTATGTTAATAATATGCTGGTATAGTGGCCCTCTTTGAAACCAGTTCAGTTTATGGAGGTAGGTAATTTTATTGTGATTCTTTTTGCAACCAGTCATTCCATTAGCTTGGATATTGTGGATACTAGTGAAGTTGGTCTGTATGATGGAGGATTTTCAGGATGTTTTGTTTTGATAAAGGAATTTTGTGAGCTTTTTTCTAGATGGTTTGGATTTTGTTATGCAACTATATTGAAGATATCAGTTAAGGCACACAGCATGTTCAGTGATTGGAAACTAATATCCACACAGAAATGAATGCTAATCATTTGCAAATCTACTACCTCTCCATTGTACTACCCTCCTTAAATCTCTTCTTTACTACTTCCATGATTCCATTTCCTTTGCGCAGTATTGTCTCCAAGAATAGAAGGGCTGTTTATTGCTGACTATATTACGAGGGGTTTTTGTCTCTTACAAGGGAGGTAGCCAAATTGAAAGGCATGTACCCACTCCCACTCCCACCCACTCCACTCCCATCCACCACCCTTCCCTCTCATCTTAGCTCCTCAATGATAACGAGTCATCTCTGTATCCCATGCAATACCCTGGGTCAGAAGCAGTGCAGCAAGACACAGTACATCCACAACAAGGCCTTTTCACTTAATTGGCAACTCCCCTCTCCATCTCCTCATGCAGAAAAAGAGGAGACATGGAGAAATCCCTTTGGGCTACGTCAAAATATCATTCACACATAACCACTCCCTACTCCTCTCCTCCCCCACCTCATTCCATCGTTGGATCACATATCTATCACACATATATATCTATATACAGCCATTCTCCACTCACCCCTATCTCCTGCCATTTCCCTTGCTCAAAGCCCCTATCACCCCATCCATCCATCTCATCCTTGGCCATCCACCCAAGTTCACTCCATTCTCATAAGTTTTACTATCTTTACTCATTTTCCATATGTTCAAACCATTCCAATACTCTTTCATCATCCCTGTTTGCCATCACCTTTTCTAGCCCCCTCCCGCTCTCCTCCTCACCGCCTCATTTCTCACTCTATCCAACCTTGTAACCCCCACCATACTTCTCAGCTTCAATGACAAAGTTATGGTAATACAGTTTCATTGCACTACCCTCCTTAAATCTCTTCTTGATTACCTCCATGATTCCATTTCTTTTGTGTAATATTGTCTCCAAGGATAGAAGCATTGGTTATTGTTGACAAAATACTAAATATGCTCAACTCCTATGAGACAGAGGGTATGCATTCCCCAATGAATCCAGTGTTCACCACCAAATGGCTGGTTGAATTGCAGGTTAGTCATCACTGGCTGATGCTGGTATTGCATGTGTGTTCCTCAAGGAGGCTTTGTCTTACCCATGGGCCTTAAGGAAAGTTTGGGTTGAGTCATGTGGCCAGGTGGCACATAAGTCACTTGGCTGGCCCCATGAGTGATTTCCTTAGTGGGCCTTGGGGGATTAAAAAGTGTTATGAGAAATAGGCATTTAGGAATGGATTCAAAGAGGAGATTATATGAAGGAATGATTGTGCTGATGGCATTGTATGGGGCAGAGACTTGGAATTTAAGAGAGGCAGAGAGGAAAAGTTTAAATGTGTGTGAGATGAAATATCTGAGAAGTATGGTAAAGGTTACTAGGTTGGATAGAGTGAGAAAAGAGGTGAGGAGGAGAGCAAGAGTGGAAAAGTAAATGGCAGGTAGGGTTGATTGATGAAAGAGTATTTGGGTGGTTTGGACAGATGGAAAGAATGAGTGATGAAAGATAAGTAAAAGAGGTGTGGAAGGCAGAAGGGGGGGAGTGAACTTAAGGGGATGAGATGGATGGATGGGGTAGAAAGGGCATTGAGCAAAAGAGAGATGTCTGTTGAGCAAGGAAGTGAGGAGGCAGGAGATAGGGGTGAATGGAGAATGACTGTGTATGGATGATAATGTTATGCAAGGAAGGGAAGGGTGGGGATTGGGGTGCTTATGTGTGAATGATGTTTTGATGCAGCCCAAAAGGATTTCTCCCTGTCTTCTCTTTTTCTAGCTGAGGGGACAGAGGGGGGAGGGTCATTGATTAAGTGAAGCAGCCTTACTGTAGATGTACTGTGTCTTGCTGCATTGCTTCTGACCCAGGGCTGTTTGGGGGTGCAGGGATGACCCTTCATCCATGAGGAGCTGAGATGGAAGGGGTGGTGAAGGGGAGTGAAATGAGTGGGAATAGGTATGTGCCTCTGACTTGGCTACCTCCCTTGTAAGGGGAAAAAATTTCTTTGTAAACAGGAAAAAAAAAAGTGAAAAATATACAAACAGCTACAACTCGACTACATAACACAGACTCTTACTATTCTAGTGAGATTTTTGCTGTTGTTTTTGTGCAATTAAAGCACAGAATTGAGGTATAGTTACTGACTAAGCTACTTGCATGTCATCCGACACATCAAGTCAATTTCTCCACTTTGATTTCAGATTTGATAATGTAGAGAATCCTGTTTCAGTTGAGAATATGGGATGACAGTACTAATTAATAATCTAACATTGTACCCAAATATGAATTGATACATTAGATAAAATGAATACCAGTATCCAGAGATCAAGTCCCATACCCCCAGCATTTAGTTCCCATACCCGTAAGGGGTACAGATACCCCCAGTTAAGAACCCCTGATTTACGCCATCACCACTACCTCACCACCTACCTCACCATCTACCTCACCATCCACTACCTCACTATCACCTGATTTACACCATCACCACTACCTCACCATCACCACTACCTCACCACCATAACCATCACCACTCATCACAGTCTCCACAAACATCACTATCATCTCAGTCACCACAAAGGAATCAGAAAAGGAGGAGGTAGTGTCATTGAAGTAGTAAAGAGGTTCAAGGGAACTTCTTAGAGGGACATTAGCAGTATAGGAGCATCATCACTCTTTTATGAGTAGAGATATTAACTTCAACATAATTGAGCGGTGAGTGGTTCCTAAAGTGTTGACTGTATGTCACCATACAGTCAATACCCAGTACCCAAATACTGTATATATTTGCTTGGAATTTATTTTCTCACGTGACAAATGTATAGGTTAATCTTTTCATCATAGCTTTACCTCACATAAGCAAATGTGACAGTGCACGGGTTTGTTGGGTGGGTGCATGCATTAACTCAGCCTCCCTTCCCTTAAAAAGGGGAATAGGGCCTTTTTGTATATGTATGTATGCAGGAGGTGCCAAGATAAGAGGGAGGGAGGAGGGTGGAGGGGAGTGGAATATATAGGAAATGGAATGGGTGGGAGTGGTTTTTATGCCTTTTTCATTTTGGCTACCCCCTGTGTAAGAGGAAAAAGCCTTTTGTATATGTATGTATACATATACTGTTGACGCAGCCCGAAGGGATTTCTCCCCGTCCTCTCATTTTATGCAATAGGGGGACGGAGAGGGGGGGTCGCCAATTTAATGAAGCGGCCTTGCTGTGGATGTGCTGTCTTGTGACACTGCTTCTGACCCAGGGCAGTGGACAAGGTGCAGGGATGACCCGTCATTCAGGTGCTAAGATAAGAGGGAGGGTGGAGGGGTGTGGAGTGTATTCAGGGATGGAATGGGTGGGAATGATTTTATGCCTTTTTCTTTTTGGCTACCCCCCTTGTAAGGGGGAAAAAGCCTTGGTATATGTATGTATGTATGTATATGTATGTATGCATTGCAGATTTGACACAAAGTTCCTGTGCAAGCCCTGGACAACCAAGTACAGTACCTAGCCCTTCTGAAACCTCAAATGCAGGTAGTGTCTATATTGTCAATCTTATTGAATAATAATGATATTTCCTTAATTAAGGCAGTATCCCACTCTAGCTTTGAAATGAACATTAAATGAGAGGAATAGTCCAAGTCACATAAATGTATTATTTCAATGTAAAACTCTGCAGTACTAGTATCTAGAAACCTAAATTTGGGCTTTTGTTCTTTTCAGATCAGGATTCGGGCACAAGCCTCAAAAGGCTGACTGGTAAGTATGCTATTAATTGTTCATCTCTGTACTTCGCTCCAAGCAGGATCAGTGATAGGTATTTGCATGTGATGGTCCAGCAAGATGGACAGTAAAACTGCCTACTTTCAAAACCCATTTCCCTCAATCCAGAAGGACTGACACTTGGTCTACAAACTGGAGACAAGATGTCTCTCCATATATTTTAGTCGTATATCCTACCATTTTTCACACATGGAGAGCTGTGACACGGAAACAGTTCCATACTGATACAACACAGTCCAAAGTTTCCTCCCATGGAGATCTGTGGGAGGTTCTGAAGGACTGATGCCAGCCGCTGTAGGGTTGTGGGTGTTCCACTTAGTGAAGCTTGAGAGAACAATTGATTGATTGATTGATTTTTCTTTTCTCTCCTTCTCCCTCTCTCTATCCTTCTCCCTCTCTCTCTCTCTCTCTCCTTCTCCCTCTCTCTCTCCTTCTCCCTCTCTCTCTTCTTCTCCCTCTCTCTCTCTCCTTCCTTCTCTCTCTCCTTCTACCTCTCTCTCTCCTTCTCCCTCTCTCTCCTCCCTCCCTTTCTATGTCCTTCTCCCTCTCTCTGTCCTTCTCCCTCTCTCTCTCTCTCTCTCTCTCTCTCTCTCTCTCTCTCTCTCTCTCTCTCTCTCTCTCTCTCTCTCTATCTCTCTCTCTCTCTCTCTCTCTCTCTCTCTCTCTCTCTCTCTCTCTCTCTCTCTCTCTCTCTCTCTCTCTCTCTCTCTCTCTCTTCTCTTTCCCCCTATCTCTCTCCTTCTCCCTCCCTCTCTCTCTCCCTCCCTCCCTCCCTCCCTCTCTCCTTCCCCCCTTTCTCTCTCTCCTTCCCCCCTCTCTCTCTCTCCTCCCTCTCTCTCCTCCCTCTCTCTTTCTTCTCTCTCTCTCCTTCTCCTCCCTCTCTTTCTTCTTCTCCCTTGCTCTCCTTCTCCCACTCTCTCTCTTTCTCTCCTTCTTCTCTCTCTCTCCTCTCTCTCTCTTTCTCTACACTTCAGATGGTACCAGTGATGGGTACCTGTATGCAAATGGTCCTGCAAGAAGGGCAGTAAAGCTTCCCATTTTCAAAACCCATCCACCCCCTTACCTCCATCAAGAGGTGCAGCCCTGAAGGGCTGACACTTGGTCTCTGGACTGCCCAAGATCTCCCTCTGTCAAATTCACCTGTATTTCTTGCACTTTTTTGTACAAAGAAAGCTGACAACAGGTAAATATTCCTCTCCTCACTCTCCTCTTGCAACAATGCTTCTGACCCAGAGCAGCAGGCAAGATGCAGAGATGACCTGTCATCCAGGAGGTGCCAAGATAAGAGGGAGGGAAGAGGGTAGAGGAGAGTGGAGTGTGATAGGGATGGAATGGATGGGAGTGGATTTTATGACTTTGTTTTTTGGCTACATCCTTTATAAGGGGGAAAAAAGCTTTTGGTATATGTATGTACTACCACTTTCAATCAGTGACATAACAGTCCCACTTTAATCTGTCTATGTACCAAAGCTTTTTCTCCCACATAAGGAAGGTAGCCAGTCAAGGTATGCGCACCCTCCCACCAATTCTGCTCTCATTCAACACCCTTTGTTTCCCTCTTATCTTAGCTCCTTTTGGATGGAGGGTCATCCCGTTTCTTGTCCATTGCCTGGGTCTGAAACAGTGCAGGAAGATACAGTACATCCACAGTGACCTACAAAGGATTACAAAGGCAGAGCATGCAGACAGGAGACCTTTTGGTCCATATTTAGGTCGGATGCGAAAAAATCATACTAATGATAAAATAATAAATAAAAACTATAATAATGTGAATAACAAAATACATAAATAAATGCATAGGTATAGTTAAATAATAAACAAACAGGTAAATAGTAAATAATAATAAATTGACATATAACTATTGATAAATGAAAATCAAACAGACAAATGATAACAAAACAAAAACAAAAAATATAGAATAAATTATAATTACAGCATCTTGCCTAGGTGTTTATCTAAATGATTCTTAAAGCTTCGAACTACATTGCACTACCTGTGCAGGAAGTTTATTCCATTCATTAACTACACGGTTGGCAAAGTTGTTTCTACCTACTTCCAAATTGAATCTATTTCCAGACAGTTTGAGACCATTGTTTCATGTCTGATTCTCATTCAATGTGAACATTTTGTCATTTTTTATGTCAATTCCCTTTAGAATTTTAAAGACCTGTATCAAGTCACTTCTGAGTCTACGCTTTTTTAGGGAAAACAGATTCATATATTTCAGTCGATTTTTGTATGATTTATTTCTGATACTTGGAATCAGTTTTGTGGCTTGCGATTGTACTTTTTCCAGTCTGTCAATGTCTTTAATGAGATTCAGTGACCATACGGAAACAGCATATTCCAAATGTGGACGAACTAACGATTTATATAGCTTGTTAATGAGTGATGGACTTTTGAAATCAAAAGATCGTGCAATCAGTCCTAGAATCTTATTTGCTTTCTCAGAGGCTGAAATACACTGCTTGGATGATTTGAGGTCGTTACTGATAATTACACCGAGATATTTTCACTATCCACTTTTGTTAATGAACCTCCAAATAACTTGTAATCATACTTACTGTTATTTTTACCTATGTGCATTACCTTGCATTTACTTGTGTTAAATTTCATTAGCCACTTTTCAAACCATTGCTGTAATTTATCTAAATCTTCTTGAATATCTATTTGGTTTTAGTGATCATTTGCCATTCTGCACAGTTTTGTATCATCAGCAAATTTGGAAACGGTAGATTTTAGTCCATAGTCTATATCATTTATATGTACTATAAATAGAAGTGGCCCAAGAACGGAACCCTGAGGAACTCCACTTGTAACATTTTTCCATCTAGAAGTTTTCCATTTAAAACAACTCTCTGTTTTCGATCATTCAACCAATTACTAGTCCATCTTAATAGGCTACCACTTATTCCGTCTAAAGCTAATTTAGTAAGTAGTCTTTCGTGTGGGACAGTATCAAAAGCTTTTGCAAAGTCTAGATATATTAAATCTATATTGTTTCTTTTGTCATAATTCGAGTTAACTGTGTTGTAGAATTCGGGTAAGTCACGCAAGAACGTTTCCGTCTGAAACCATGCTGGCTATCATTTATCAAACGGTTACTTTCTAAATGATGTTCGATAGCATCTCTGATGATAGTTTCCATTATTTTTCCTATGATTGAAGTCAAACTTATAGGCCTATAGTTATTTGGCTTCTTTTTGTCACCTTTTTTGAGACTGGTAGAAATCCCTTCAGTCAAAATACCATCCATATACATTCTCCACTCATCCCTATCTCCTGCCTTCTCCCTTGTTCAACAAGCATTCCCCTCTTGCTCAATGCCCCTTTCACCCCATCCATTCATCTTATCCCCAGTCATCCTTGCAAATTCACTCCCCCCACCTCTGCCTTCTAAACATCTTTTACTAATCTTTTTTCAGTCATTCTTTCCATGTGTCCAAACCATCCCAATACTCTTTCATCAGCACTATCTGCTGTCTCCTTTTTCACTCCCACTCTCCTCCTCATCTCTCACTCTATCCAACCTAGTAATTCCTACCATATTTCTCAGACATTTCATTTCAAACACATTCAAACTTTTCATCTGTACTTCTCTTAAATTCCAAGGCTTTGCCCTATACAAAGCTGTGGGCACAAATACCCCTTCACACAGTCACCTCTTTGCATCCATTTCATCTCAAACACATTTAAACTTCTTCTCTCTCCCCATACACTATTGTCGGCACAATCACCCCTTCACACAGTCACCTCTTTGCGTCCATTGCATTTGCATCCATTTCATCTCCAACACATTTAAACTTCTTCTCTCTGCCCATACACCGTTGTTGGCACAACACCCCATCATATAATCTTCTCTTTGCATCCATTCTTAGATGCCTATTTCTCGTGACACTTTTTAATCTCCCAAGACATTTACCTGCTTCTCTTGCTCTACAATTTACCTCCATCCTCCACTCCTCCATTTCCTATCACATGTAACCCCAAATACCGTATTTTTCGGACCATAAGACGCTTCGTACCATAAGGCGCACCCGTAAATTGCTATTCCCCGTCCTTACATAAGGCGCACCTGACCATAAGACGCACCTGATTTGGTAGGTCAAACACCACCAGAGGCGCCACTGTCGATGACAAGCACAATAGCACGTCATTTTATGTGCACACCATGCAAACGGCCAAATGTACATACCGCGGGAAATTTCATTCATACAAATGTTATGCGAGTGTATTTACTACGATTGTAGTAAATTTCAAACAATTACATCATCAGTTACATGTCGGTACATAAAAACATAAGATAAACATGGCGGCTTGCATTCAGCAGTAAATCGAAAATTGCTTTATGTTTCAGCGTAAAAAATGAGCTAAATGAATTCAGTGTATTGGCAACTGACCAAAATGAACGAAAACTACTAGTCTCGCGGATTATTCTAATACCAAAATAAAGGCAGCGTGTTACGGAAGAGGTGAGAAATCGGTGGTACTAATTCGTTTTTTTTTTTTTTTTTTTTTTTTTTTCTATCGGGTCGGATTAAAGGATAACAACATCAATGTCCATCCCGCCATCTTATCTATGATCACCGGTGGTATAGATCAAACTTCACTCTATTAAGTTTCTATTATGTTATTAGTGTAATAGACTTATAGTTGAAATATTTGAACTATTTTCTTTAAAATGTGTGATTTTCATGTAATATGATCAAAGAGAAGTTACGTTTTTATCCTCCGTAATATTACGGACCACAGCTACGATTCGTCCTGCCCGCTATCTATGATCATTGGTGGTATGGATCAAGCTACATTATTAAGTTTGTTACTATTGTGTTATTAGTGTAATAGATTGCATATAGTTGAATTATTTCAACTATTTTCTTTAAATTGTGTGATTTTCATGTAATTTGACGGTATTCGTAACTGTGGTGGGTAATTTTGCAGAGGATAAAAACGTAATTCTTTGATTAAATTGCATGGAAATCACACATCCTAAAGAAAATAGGTCAAATAATGCAACCATATGCTAAATTCTCATATAAAATTGTGCCTGTCAGTAAAAACCGTCATTGTTGTCATTATTTGCACTTCATGTACAATTGATTTATTGCCAAATAAAGTCTATCTATCGGCGATTAGTCAGACCGCACGTTTCGGCCCGATTTCCTGGGACAAAATAGGCCCGATTTTCCCTTCAAAACGCAATATCTCGAGAACTAGGACAGCTAGATGGATAATTCAAATTGCACTGTTGCCGTCGGCAGGCTAGCTACGAAACGTGTCAAAATAGTACGTCACTATCCGAGGCATTTTTCTACACTGAAGCCACACATAAGGCGCACCACCCGATTTTGGCCGATTTTAAGGATTTTGCCCACGTCTTATGGTCCGAAAAATACGGAACTTAAAGATATCCACTTCTTCCAGCCTGTCTCCTTTAAGACTTATTTCCAACTCACTGCCAGCCTCTCCCTGTGTAGATCTTATCACCTTGCTTATACTCACATTTACCTTCAACTTTCCCCTATTGCATAACTTCCCAAACTCTACCAATAACTGCTTTAGTCCTCCCTTTGGCTTGGACACTAGTGTAGTGTCACTTGGAAACAACAATTGGCTCACATCCCACTTCTCTCCACTATATCTAACTATCTCCAATCCCCTGCCCATCACCCTTGCACTTACTTCCTGTACCACCTCATCCATGTACAAATTGAACTGCTATGATGACATGACATAGTCCATGTGGAGTCCCACTTTTACTTCAGAGTACTCACCCTCCATTTCCAGTCCTAACACAAGCTCTGTTACTTTCATAAGAATTCTTGACTGTCCAAAACAGCTTTCCTCGAGTGCCATATATCTGCAATACTTCCCAGTGCCTTCCTGTCATAAGCCTTCTCCAAAACCATAAGAACCCAAAGAACATACTTACCGTTTGCCAAAGCCTTCTCACAAATCTGCCTTACCACAAAATGTTGATCCATGCATCCTCTATCTTTCTTAAAACCATGCTGCTCCTCACCAATTATTCCCTGTTTCTTTCGGAATCCTCTCAATTAAAACCCTCTCATAAGCCTTTCCAACTAAAACTTCTATAATCACATTTGTTCCCTTTTCCTTTGTAAAGTGGAACTATACAAGCACTCCACTCCTCCAGCACTCTCCCCTCCCTTAGACACATTAACAGCCTCACAAGCCAATCCATTATAACTGTGATAATGATGATATGGTTTAACATCACAAACTCCCCCCTATCAGGAGGCTAGGATGGTGCCCCTCACAGAGGGCTTTGTAGCATGGAATGGGACCATCAGGTCGCTTTATAAGGGAGCATGTCCTAAAACTTTTTGAATCTCTTTAATGAACGTAAGTATAATTACCATTTACATTTGTCTGTAATTCCCCAGGGTATTGTATTCCTCACATGTATATATAAAGTGTACATACATACATATACCAAGGCTTTTTTCCCCTTACAAGGGGGGTAGCCAAAAAGAAAAAGGCATAAAATCATTCCCACCCATTCCATCCCTGAATACACTCTACACACCTCCACCCTCCCTCTTATCTTAGCACCTCCTGAATGACGGGTCATCCCTGCACCTTGTCCACTGCCCTGGGTCAGAAGCAGTGTCGCAAGACACAGCACATCCACAGCAAGGCCGCTTCATTAAATCGGCGACCCCCCCCTCTCCGTCCTCCCATTGCATAAAATGAGAGGACGGGGAGAAATCCCTTTGGGCTGCGTCAAATTTTGCTCACACATACTACCTCACCCCCATCCACCCGCCCATTCCACCTCATGCTATCCCAACATCATCCATATACAACCATTCTCCATTCACCCCTGTCTTCTGTCCTCTCCCGTCCTTCCTCAACAGACATTCCCCTCTTCCCCAAAGCCCCCTTCACCCCATCCATCCACCTCATCCTAGGACGCCCCCTCATGTTCACTCCCTCCACATCTGCCTTCCACACCTCTTTTACTAGTCTTTCTTCACTCATTCTTTCCATGTGTCCAAACCATCCTAATATTCTTTCATCAACCCTATCTCCCAGCTCCCTTTCCACCCCCATTCTCCTCCTCACCTCCTCATTTCTCACTCTATCTAGCCTAGTAACCCCCATTATACTTCTCAGACACCTCATCTCAAACACATTCAAACTCCTCTCTTCTTCTCTTATGTTCCATGTTTCTGCCCCATACAGTGCTGTTGGCACAATCACTCCTTCATACAGTCTCCTCTTAGCATCCATTCCCAAATGTCTATTCCTCATTACACTCTTTAATCCACCAAGGCATTTACTCGCTTCTCTCAATCTACATTCTACCTCCACTTTCACTCCACCTTTCCCTGCAACATTTGCACCCAAGTATCTAAAACTATCCACTTCCTCCAGTCGCTCTCCCATAATGCTCACTTCCAGTCTTCTGCCACTTTCACCCCTTGTACATCTCATCACCTTACTTTTACCCACATTTATCTTTAGCTTTCTTCTATCACATACTCTCCCAAACTCTGCCACCAGCTTCCTCAATCCCTCCTCTGATCCTGCCAGAAGCACAGTGTCGTCCACAAACAACAACTGGCTCATCTCCCACTTTTCTCCATTTTCTTTAACCATCTCCAATCCCTTGCCCAGTCTATCCTTGCATTTACCTCTCGCACCACCCCGTCCATGTATAAGTTGAACAGCCAGGGTGACATAACACATCCTTAACGAAGTCCCACCTTTACTTCAAACCACTCACTCTCTCCATTTCCAATCCTGACACAAGCTCTACTATTTTCATAAAAACTCTTGACAGCTCCTAGAAGCTTTCCTCCTATCACGTATATCTTCATAACCTCCCACAGTGCCTTTCTGTCTACCCTATCATAAGCCTTTTCCAGATCCATAAAGGCCCAAAAAACATCCTTCCCCTTTCCTATAGCTTTCTCACATATCTGTCTTACCACAAAGATCTGATCTACACAACCTCTACCTGTCCTAAATCCACACTCTTCCTCACCAATTACTCCTTCTGTTCCTCTACTAATCCTCTCAACCAAGATCCTCCCATAAGCCTTCCCAACTACACTCAACAAGCTAATCCCTCTGAAACTACTACATTCACACTTGTCCCCTTTTCCCTTGTAAAGAGGAACTATACAGGCACTCCTCCAGTCCTCCGGCACTCTACCCTCTCTCCAACAAACATTAAATAACCTCACCAACCAGTCCACCATCACTGTACCTCCCTTTTTCAGACATTCCGCATGGCATCCATCCAGACCAGGTGCCTTACCTGCTTTCATCATCTTAACAACTGCCTTCACCTCATCCTTCCTTATTTCTCCTCCATTCTCCTCATTCATCACTCTCATTTTCTTTGCACTTCCCTCTGCAGCAATCTTTCCTTCCCTATCCTCCTTCACATTAAGCAACTCCCAAAAATATTCTGCCCATCTTCCCCTTACTGCCTTCTCTTCCATTATCATCTCTCCATCTGCACCTTTTACCTTTTCTTCTCTACTTGATTCGCCTCCTCTTCCTCTCTTAATTTCTTTCCAAAACATCTTTTTATTACTTTCAAAATTTTCTGTCATACTCATACCCCATTTCACATCTGCTCTCCTCTTTGCAACCTTTACCTTTTGCTTTACTTCTCTTTTCTTTTCTTTGTAGCTCTCATATGACTCCCTCGTCCTATTTTGTAACCAATCTGTGAAAGCTCGCTTCTTCTCTTCTACAACCTTTTTTGTTTCCTCATCCCACCATTCACTACCCTTTCTTCTATTTCCCCCTGTCCTTCTTGTTCCACACACCATCCTTGCACACTTTATGACTCCCTCCTTGAACCATCCCCATTCCTCCTCCACACCCAGCTCTACTCTACCCTTTACTCCCTCCCACTCCTCCTTCAGCTTCTTTCCGTATGTCTTCTCCTTTTCCTTCTCATTCAAAGAGTTCACTCTAAGAACCTCCCTACCTTTTGTCCCTTTCCTCTTTCTCCATCTATCCTCCACTTTCAACTTACCTTCCTTCAAAAAATTATCTGATATTCCCCCACCCTCTCCCTTTAGCACACGTACATCCTTAACTCTTCCTATCATAATCCTATTTACCACTACATAATCCATATAAAATGTAGTGAAGATATAGTGAAGCTGTAATTAATTATATGGAAATCCTTCCACATAATTAAGCTTGGTATGTAATGAAAGCTTAGAGTCTGGTGAATAAGTTATGTTGTACATTTGACCAAACTCATACCTCTGATTTTTTGTGAATTTTCTTTTCTGAACATTTCAAAGGTGCTGCAAAATTCAGGTTTCATAAATAAAAGATAAATCAAATTTCTTTTATTTTTTTTTAACATAGGAAATAAAGAGCATAATGTTATCTTTCAAATGAAACAAAAATGACAAAAATCCATCAAGAACAACTGAAGATATTACAACAAAAAAACAAAAAACAGTAAATGTACAGAAGGCACTTAAATTTTGCGCGACCATTTTTAAAAGGCTCCAGCCTCATAGTCCCCTCTTTTGGTCACTTTACCACTTTTACTTTTCACTTTTTTCTCCCCCTCTCGTTTCTTGTCTCTTCTTTTGAGGGCAGACTTATGAATATGAGTGTAGGGTTCCCCAAGAAGAGGAACAACAAATGCTTCTTTACAGCCAGCATTGTAGTCCAGGATCGCTTGGGCGACACTGTACTCAAGAATGTTCTTGTTGGCATTCTTATACTTTGAACAATAACGCCAGATTCTTGAATGCAGATGTTCGTTTGGATTTTGTGTTTTTCCCAGCAGACATGCAGATAAAAGCTTGGTAGATGTTAATCTCTTGTATTCGCCCCAAACCATCCGATGAAGTTCCGTTGGCAGTATGAAGCTTACTTTCATACTTTTGTGGGATGGTATTGGCTCGTTCTTTGCGATTGCATTTTGGTAAAAGCAATAACTGTCAGGTGTCTTGGGGCACAACTGATGTTGTGGGTTAGCATCAGACGATGAACAGTGAAGAAATGACACCAAAATGTCCTTTTTCATCTCATCCACTGTTCCTCCAACATGACGTCTTATCGCAGCAGTATAGTACTTCTGTAGTTTACCAATTACAAAATCTGTTGACACTCCTTTCCCTTCCATCACTTTTATTCTTCTAATTTTTCCTGTTTTTGTTTTGTTTTCTTTTACTGCTTGATCTCTTACTCTTCGTAGTGCAGTGCCAAGTCTCTTTCCCACATGATTTATACACTCACCTTTTTCTATTTTAATTCCATTGTATGGTCCTTTTCCATCATTCATATTGCACACAGCATTATAGGCTGAACTGTCCCCATCAGATATAAATACACTATACCTTATATTATTGTCCAAACTCCTACTAAATAAATTCTCAGCTGCTTTAGCTTCCATACCTCCCGAAGTTCCTTTATAGTTTTCCATACATACCTCTTCATGATTTTTCGCCCATTCATCATACTCTTCCTGACTCACTTTTCCTCGTCTCAAACTGTTTTGTTTCTTTACACACATTTCACAAAATTTATTGACTACCTCATAATCTAGAACATGAGCAATTTCAGCGTCGATGACAGCACCAACAGCAAGCATACTCGTGTGACCTCGTTTTTGCCAAGATCCATCAAACATCACTTTCATGTCATAAATTCCATGCTCATCACATACATAATGTTGTTTTGCTGCTTCAACACTCTTTTTCAATATTTCCTTTGCCTTGCTTTTGTTTTCTCAATTGCAACTGACTGAAAATTTACATTATTATACAGAGGCTTCATACTCATGTTCTCAGTCAATTTGTGAAACCCTGCATAGCCTAAACCTACATTCATTGTATTGTACACTAAGGCGTTTGTCACTGGAGTGTCTTTCACTTCTGAATCACCACACTTTTGGCCACACTCTGCACACTCTAAGTCAATCTTATAATCCATGTATTTATTTATAAAGCTGACATTTAGTTTCCCAAAGCACTTACCGCACGCAACATGTGTAAATAAATCTTGAAGATAAAAATTAAGTTTTCATCATCAACTGTGGTCTTCTCTGATGGTTGCAATGCATAGCAAATCTCCAATTTCCTCTTCTTTGCAGATGAGGTGTGAGGTGAGGGTTCAACTTGTGGTGTGGGTGGAGGAGGTGTAAGGTTGGCGGGGCTGGTAGCTTGTGGAGTGCTGCGTGAGGGTTTGATGGTTCCCTCTTTTTTTATTTTTTTTTCCACCTCCATGTTTCTCTAGCCAGCACACAAGGGTCTTCGCTACATTCTTCCTCCTTGCTCGCTGGCTTTTCGTCAATCTTCCCATGATTACAGCAACAATACAGGGTGAGGAATTAAAACTGTGGCGCACGGTGAGAGCTCTAAGAGCAGCGTCACCTCACTCCTCGGCAGGGCCATTTCTAGGCACAGGCAACACAGTCACACAGGCCGCCTGGGGCGCCATTTGCTGGAGGGGGCGCCAAATTGCCATCCAAAATTAATATATAAATAAATGAGAAAGAAATATTTTTTTTTACGTGACTAATTCAAATAGATAAAGTATGTTGCTTTTGTTGTGGAACTTGTGATGCTAGTTGCGTTCGAAATTGTTTAGGTTATTATTTCCAGCCCGGAGGGGGGAAGGAGGGAGGGAGGGGGTTCGCCATAATGAAATCTTGCCTGGGGCGCCTGATGAACTAGAAACGGTCCTGCTCCTCGGTAATTTGGGGATAAGGATGGAAGAGAGAGGAGGGGGTGGGAGAGGAAGGAGAAAGTTTGAAGAAAAGAAGGAAGTCAGAGGTTCATAGGTTGTTGGGCTACCAACTTTGCCGTGTTTCATGTTAGTATATATTCTGTGTATGTTTTGAATTTGTAACCTCGCGTAGGAAGGAAGTTTGTTCTTCTAATAACCGGACTTAGGGAGCCACACTTGTCATAATGGGCAGGCGTATATGGGAGGGTAGGAACCCTTCCATATACTCCTATCCATCACGCTGTGTGTTTGTGGGAATTGATCTGAGCGTTGTATTTATTTGTGCTGTTTTTTAATTTATTTTATTTGTTTATTTATTTCTTATCTTTTTTTTTTTATTACGTGTGTGAGTCAGGCTTATTTGATTTTTATTGATTCGTGTATGAGTCTGTGGATTTAGTTGTGCCTAATTAGGGAGTTTACGTGTTTTGCGTGTATAAGTGATTCGGGAGTTTGAAGAGGTGAAGGGTGGTTTGTTAGGAGATGGTCGGGGTGGGGGGACGTGGGAGGGGGGAGTTGGGTAAACGATGTCAGTGTCTTGCCTGCTTGGCGCATAATTGTTGGATGCGGGAGAGAGTGAGAGTTGGTTGCGTAAATTAGATCTATCAAGCCCGTGATGTGTACTGAGGAGTTTGATCAATTAATGTTTTCTCGTAACTTAAGAGGCCAATTTCTGTGTTGAGTTGAGTTTTCTGGAAGGGGTGTGAGTTCTTGTAGTTGTGGTGTATCGAGTGTGAATAATCTTTCCCAAGTTTTAACTGCTTGTGAGTTTAATTGCATGTTTATAGGTGGTGTATTCGTGCATGTGTGTTCTTCGGCAGTAATCCCATCGGACAATTTATAGTTTCACCCAACCATAGAATTTGATATGTGGTTTATGTGTTTCTGATGAGAAATGTTGTGATATGAACGATGGTGTACATCATTTCTGTCGCAAATGCGTACTTTTGAAGTAATTAAGTATTGAATTTATGAATTTATGCCTACATCTCCCAAACGATCTGGGTGTGTGTGGGAAATCGGGGGTTTTGGGTTGGGAACACTAATAAATGGAGTAATGTGTGTATTTCGTGTTTGTAATAAAGTGTAGAGCTCTGTTTTGTACACTGTAATTTCTGAAGTGGTGTCTTTCTTAGTGTGTGCAGCGGGATAGCTGGATATGTTAAAATGCTTCTCACATGAGCAATGTAGAGTGTTCTTTTCTGTCTAGGGGTCAAGTCTCTGAAACGATGGAGTTTTTGCAGATTCCATTTCGCTAAAGCTACTGCCCTTTTGACATGAACTGCCCCCCCATAGGGGGAGAAGTTCCAGCCAAGCACATTGCCATGTGAGGAGTATTTGTGTTGGATGCCATCTGTCGTTACAGGTGATTTCCCGTGTCCTTGTATGTGTATTAGAGTAAATTTCTGTTGATTCGTGCGAATTTTCCAGCAGCGCTCAAAGGCGTTGATGCTTTCTATTGCACGCTCTGTCTTTTTCGCCAGCATGCGTGTTGATTTACTTGGTTGTGTAATGTCGTCTGCGTATATGATGTGTTGACAACCCGGTACTGGGTCTGGGATGTCATGTAGATATAAGTTGTAAAGTGTTGGGCTTATGGAGCTTCACTTTGACGTTTGAATGGGTACTGATGCCCTGTTGTCTGTCTTTGTGACTTATGCTAGTGTGAGAAGTTGCCAAATATCTCTATAAACACAATTCCGTAGCAAAAAACGAAATAGCTATAGAAATATTGATGTTATTTCAATATACAGAATGTTTGTTTATGCAATGGGGTTGCCAGAGGTTGCCAATATCTTATCTATTTTATTCTGTATAAAAATAGAAACGAAATACAGCTCAGTAACTTTGTAGAAGTGTTGCCACTATCATAGAGATTCTTTTTAAATGTTTTCCTAAAATTCGTTCATGTACTAGATTTTTTCGAATAATCGCCTATGACGGTCCCTTAATGAACCATGCCCTTGGTTCAACTTCGCTGGTGGCAGGATTCGAACCGCCCTCACCTCGACCTTCGCCGCAAGTGATGACGCCCTAACCCCTACACCCATCCAACCTTACTAGCTCTCATAATTTTCACAGCTCCTTGTATCTCATCTTTTCTTATATCCCTGTAGTTTCCCTCTTCCATTTCAATCATTTTTGTAGTGCCTTTCACAGCCACAGTCAATCCCTCCCTATCCTCCTCCACATTCAACAACTCTCTAAGATACTCGACCCATCTTCCCCTTATGGCCTTCACTTCCATTAACATTTGTCCATCTTCTCTTAACTTCCTTCCAAAACCTCTTTTTATTATTATTATTATTATTTTTTTCAAGATTTTCTGTCCTACTCCTACCCCATTTTACATCTGCTTCTCTCTTTTCCTCCTTTATCTTACACTCTCCATGGAGAATGGTTGTGTATGGATGATGCTGTGGTGCATGAAAGGGAGTGGGGGCAGGTGAGGGTGTATATGTGTAAAATAATTTGATGCAGCCCGAAGGGATTTCACCCCTTCTTCTCTTTGTGTGCATGAGGGGATGGAGAGGGGGGGTCGCCAATTAAATGAAGCAGCCTTGCTGTGGATGTGCTGTCTTGCAACAGTGCTTCTGACCCAGGGCCGTGGGCAAGATGCAGGGATGACCCATCATCCAGGAGGAACCAAGATAAGAGGGAGGGAGTGGGGTATGTGGGGATGAAGTGATATATATATATATATATATATATATATATATTATATATATATATATATATATATATATATATATATATATATATATATATATATATATTTTTTTTTTCTTTTTTTTTTTTTTTTTTTTTCTTTTTTTTTGCTACCTCCCTTGGAAGGGGGAAAAAAGCCTTTGGTATGTATCTTATACTCTGCTTCTCCTCCCTTTTTCTTTTTGTACCTCTCATGTTTCTCTTAACCTGCTTTGCAACCTGTCCACATATACCCACTTTTTCTCTTCTTCTACCACTACTTTAATACAACACAGATTAGATTTAATTTTTTTCAGATCAGGTTATTTTATTGACCACTAGAATAATTTATTAGTACTGGTAAAACCATATCTGGCCCAGTAAAAATTACAGTAGTACTTTTCTCTATAACTATACTTATTAGCCCTTTCCCTACAATGACTCCAACATTGATGTCATGAGGTGCAAGTAGGTATATGAGGGTACTGGTGTCAGTGTCTTGTTTATATTTATTTTGAAGTTGTAGCTGAGTGACCTCCATATTCTGTGAACAGACTTGATCACAATTTCTGTGGCATTCAGGGTGAAAGGGAACTCATAAAACAGGTGTAACTTTGTTTTATAATGCAAGTACAGTAAAATTCCTTTTATCCAACCTTGGTGGAACCTGCCCTAGATCAGATGTTTGGAAAAGTCGGATGTTTGGGCGTACATTAACAGATTAAAAAAAATCACAGTACAATAAAGCATAATAAACAACACAACAGAGTGGAGGAGAAACAACCACCTATGGCCAAACATAAGCAAATACTGAAATGCCCATGAAAATAGCAGCCTAACTGAGCACCATGAGTCGGTAGTGGCGATAGCAACAACTAAACATCCATTCGATGGTTGGACGTTTGGACAAATTCAACTTTTTATCCTACTTGGGACATTAAAAAAAAAGTCAGATGTTTGGACTATTCAGACGTTTGAAGGTTGGATAAAAGGAATTTTACTGTATTGTAATGCCTCATCAAATCATCATACATCAGGCAGCTGATGCTGTGCATGAGAATTTGACATGTATTGAAGAAGTTTAACTATTTTAGGAGACAGCAACATTGACAGTAAGTACTAATAATTGATGAAACAAATATGTGATGTGTGGAAATATTTTAAAACTAATCCATAATATATCATACAGCAATACAGAACACTCCATATATATATATATATATATATATATATATATATATATATATATATATATATATATATATATATATATATATACACACACACATATATACACCAAAGGTTTTTCCTCCTCACAAGGGAGGTAGCCAAATCAAAAGGCAAATACCCACACCCATCCACTTCACCCCCACCCATTCCACTCCCATCCACCATCCTTTCCTCCCTCTCATCTTAGCTCCTCATGGATGACAGGTCATCCCTGTATCCTCCCCATTGCCCTGGGTCAGAGGCAATGCAGCAAGATACAGCACAACCAAAGCAAGGGTACTTCACTTAATTGGCAAACCCCCCCCCCTTCTCTGTCCCCTCATGCATGAAAAGAGAAGATGGGGAGAAATCCATTCAGGCAGCATCAAGATATCATTCACACATAACCACTCCCAAAACTCCCACCCTCTCCCTTGCATCATATTATCATCCATACACAGCCATTCTCCACTCACCCCTATATCCTGCATTCTCCCTTCCTTGCTCAACAGACATCCCACTCCTGCTCAATGACCTTTTCACCCCATCCATCCACCTCATCCTCAGTTGTCCCCTCATGTTCACTCCATCCACCTCTGCCTTCTACACCTCATTTACTATACTCGTTGCATTGAGAAATGGCCGTTAGGGCGGAGCACTGGGAGTCCCCCTGTGTTGCCACATATAATTATTTTATAATTTTGTTTTATTCTATAATTTTATTTTATATTTTTATAATGTTGCCACATATAATTATATTCCAATTTTTTGTCACACACCACCACTGAGGTAAAAATCAAAGCAATGATTTCTATACAAAGGTTTCGTTTCCTCGAGTCAGACATGGCATATGAGCAAGGGAGAGCGACGTTGCCCTACATTTATTCTTTGGCTCCGCCCCCCTCACACTGCATTCAGTGTGAGCCGTGCGGGCCGTGTTATCTGTGGAGATGTGGCAACACCGGGAAATCTCCTAACCCCGCCTTAGCGGTCACTTCTCGTTGCGCTGACTATAATCTTACCTCATTCTTTCCATGTGTCTAAAACATCCCAATACTCTTTCATCAGCCTTATCTGCCATCTCCTTTTCCACCCCTGCTCTCCTCCTCACCTTATTTCTCACTCTATCCAACTTTGTAACACCTACCATACTTCTCAGACATTTCCTTCCATTCCAAGCTGTCAACCATAGAACCACATCACAGGGAGATTTACTCCTGCGCACATGCACACACTTTTCGTTTAGTGATTTTACCTTACTTTGCATTAAATCACATACAGGGTTAACATAAAGTACTAATTAAGTTTACATATTATCATTTTAAAGTTTGAGTTACTCTTTCAATGTTTATTTTATAATAAACCTGTTTTGAAGTTAAGTATGTTTTTTTTTCTTTCTTTTTTTTTTTTTTCTTTTTTTTCTCTCTCTCTCTCTCTCTCTCTCTAAAAAAAGGGTAGAATTCTCCCGGCGATGTGGTTCACGTTCGTCAAAAACAGCGATGTGGTTCTAGGGTTAAGGGCAGTCAGGATTTTTGAGAGTAGTAGAGCCTGTGTTGGAATTAAAAATGGAGAGAGTGAGTGGTCTGAAGTAAAGGCAGGACTGTGTCAAGGATGTGCCATGTTGCTATAGCTGTTCCATGTGTGTGCATATATATATATATATATATATATAATAATCTGTATTTATTTACCTGGTTGTATTATACGGGAAGGGAGCTATGCTCATGGTGACCTGTCTTTGTATCTTTCAGCATCAAGTTTTTTCTTAAAATCGTGAATAGTATTTGCACACGCTGTTTTTTCATCTAAGTTATTCCGTATATTAAGCATTCTGTGTGTGTGTATATATATATATATATATATATATATATATATATATATATATATATATATATATATATATATATGTATGGATACATATCATACCCTCTTCAATACGAGCCAGTTATTTGCACACACCTGATGTATTATGATGCATCATGAATTGCACATTACAAAAAATAATGTTACTGCTGTTATACTCATTCTCATTCACCTTGAATAAATATAACATCACAGAAAACATGATCAAGCCTGTTCATAAAATATGGGTTCACTCAGCTACAACAAAATAGATATAATCAGGAAGCTGACATTGGCATTCTTCTATACCCCACTCGCGGTTCATGATGCATACGTAGACGTCATTGTCTTCAAGAGGTTAAAGTCAAGTCAATCTATTTACAGAAATAGCCAAGGCAACATACAAAGCTGTGGATGAAATCAGAGGTTACGTAAAGTCCCTGGAAGAGGACATGCAGAGAATTAAAGCTGCACTGGTACAACACCTTCCAGAGGAACAAAGAGAAGATATTTTCCGTCTGGAACAGCACGACAGCAGTGAGCCTTTTGAGGCTTTCTGCAAGAAGCTGGAAAATAGGAATTTTAAAAAACTTGTTGTAAGTCTGTTTCAGAATATTTTGATTTGTATTTTATCTTTTTCCTATATTTCATTTTCATAAAATAAAAAAGACTTTGTTCTTACAGTGATGATAAAATGGTATAACTATAAATTATATTCTTATGTGAGGACTTTTTTCCAGACAAAGTTTATGATCGTAACATACGGCAGTAGAGACATTGGTGACGTGGCTCGCTCTGCACTGAAAGCTACGATGACCAATAATCTGATGACACAGTACAACAGAACAGGGGCTCGAAACAAAAACAAGCTGCACCCGTTATATGAACAGTGCATTTATGGTGAGTAGAAGGCTGTCTCCCCAAGGGGGAAAAAGCCTTTGATATATGTATGTATGTAGAATAGATATTTTTAGATGCATGCTGGCTAAGCAGGTTAGAGCATCTTTACTTACACTCGAGGCCGAGTTGATGGCCGTTTGAAATTCTGCCACCAGCGAGTTGAACCAAGGGCATAGTTAAATTCCACGCTACAAGGTCTTGTAAAGGGCACTGCCCTAGCCTCCTGATAGAGGGAGTGTGCAATATTAAACCAAATTATCAGAATAGATACATATGCCAAAAGACTCTTTCCCCCTTATGAGGAGGGTGGCCAGTTAAGGTGTGCACTCACCCTTTACTTATCCCATGTCTGTCCAACACCCATTTGTTTTCCCTTTTATCTTAGCTCATTTTAGAAGGACCATTCCTGTTCTCTGCCCACTGCCTGGGTCAGAAGCAATGCAGCAAGACACAGCACCCCCTTCATCCCTATTCATCCATCTCATTCTAGGTCTTCCCCACAAGTTCACTCCATCCACCTTTGCCTTGTACACTTTTTCACATTCTACACTTATTCTATCCATGTGCTTAAACCATCCAAGTGTTCTTTAATGAACCCTGTCTACCAGTTTTTGCAGAAAAAATAAATGTCCTCTTAACATCCATTCCCAAATATTTGTTTCTCATTACATTTTTTAATCCCCCCCCCTGAAGCATTTATTTAATTGGAAGTGTAGGTGAATTTGAGGCATGGTATGATAAGAGAGAATTGGGTGGGGAAGGGCAAACAAAGATGTGTTGGGAATAGAGTTTATTGCCCTAACGTTTCAGCCAACTTGGTCTTCTTCAGAGGACATGTTGCATTACAATTAGATCACAAGTCTTATACTCACAGTGAGAGGGAACCCGGCCAGCTGTGAGTGGATGTGTCAGGTCTTCCCTTTGGCTAATGATTTGATCAAGACACTTGCTGTTTTTGAAAAGCATTTAAATCCGTCTCTGTCATTGTTATTTTCCCTGGTGGCAAAAAGAAGACCAAGTTGGTCGAAACGTTTGGGCAATAAACTCTATTCCCAACACATCTTCATTTGCCTTTCCCCTCCCAGTTCTCTCATTTGTTTGAAATAATTTTTAAATGGTATAATAACTTGGAGAGTTGGAGATGGGACACAACGAGTGCTGCTCCTTTCCTCTATGCTACAATTAAGTAAATAC
Organism: Oratosquilla oratoria; assembly: GCF_046742065.1. Taxonomy (NCBI): domain Eukaryota; kingdom Metazoa; phylum Arthropoda; class Malacostraca; order Stomatopoda; family Squillidae; genus Oratosquilla; species Oratosquilla oratoria. The sequence continues at coordinate 18,985,128 of NC_134790.1, forward strand.
ACCTCTCACATCCCTCCACTCCAATTACCTTCAAACCATTACCTAGCATTCTTGCATTTGCCCCCCCTCCCCCACTCCCATTCTATACATGTTGAAGAACCATGGTAATATAACAACCATGGTGCAGGCCAACCTTCACCTCAAACCACTCTTTCTATCCATTCCCCACCGTCACACAAGCTGATTTACTAACATAAAACTTTTTGACCACCCTCAATAGATTTGCCCCATCCCATACATCTACAACACGTCCCGGAATACGTCTCTGTGAACTTTGTCATATGCCATCTACATACCCATAGAAGCTGAAAAGATATCCTTACCTTGTGTCAAGAACTCTTTGTATATGTTCTACTACAAAAATTTGGTCAACAAATCCTCCTCATTTTCTAACACCCACATAGTTCTTCCCCAATTACTCCTGTTCTCCTCCTTAACCTTTATATTAATAGCTCCCCTCCCATATACCTTACAGCTACACTTTATAGACTGATCCCACAAAAATGACTACATTCGTATTTGTCCTCTTTTCTCTTGTGCAGTGATTTTGTACATGAAATTGTACAATCGCTGCAAAAAAAATCTATACACTAAGGACTTTTGGACAATAAAACTCAAAAGTACAACTAACATGTGCTTTATTTCTACTTAAGAGTTACATTTAGTATTTTGTCATGTGCCCCTTGTTCTAGAGTACCATCTGGATCCTTCTGGGCATTGAAGAGGCGAGTTTGGTGAAGTAGGCGCTGTCCATAGTGACCCAGATCTTCTTCAGCACCTCCTTCAGGTCTGGAATACTGGTGGGTCGCGATTTCTCCAGTTCGTTTTTCATCAGATTCCAGGCATTTTCTAATGGATTCAAGTCTGGGGAATTGCCTGGCCACTCCATAACACTGATATTATTGTCATTAAAGGAACTTTATCACTTCCTTAGACCTATGGGTAGGGGCACCGTCATGCATGAAATGATCACACTCATGGATGTCCCAAAATTCGAGCATGTGATCCCTCAAAACATTGATATAATTGCTCCCTTTCATGGTCACATTCTTGGGGAGGAAATATAGTCCACCCCTGCCCTTGTTACCACTAAAGGCACCACACCCCACACTGTCTGGGTGTTTCACTGTTTTAACTGTGTACCGCGGGTTGAATCTGGACACATCACTGGGGCGACAAACGATCTTGGAGCTGCCCCTGATCAGCCTGAAGGGACTTTCATCACTGAACATCACCTTCTGCCACTGCTCTGATGTCCAGTCCTTGTATTTCTTACAGAAATCAATCTGTTTCTTCTTCATGGCCTCTGTGAGCAGGGGCTTCTTGGTGGCACGTCGAGCTGGCATTTTGAGGTCCTTCTGCAGCCGATGTTGGATCGTTCTTACAGCAACGTTTTTAAGGAGAGCAGGATGTTTTTGCTTCAGACTAACAGCTGTTATACATGGATCTGACATCACTTCTCGTTTTAGGATCTTGTCAGTGCGAGTAGATGTCTTCTTTGGGGCTCCAGAGCCTGGCTTTCTTGGTGGTACTGTACCAGGAGGGTGTGTGGCGGCTGCTTTCTTCAGGCTGTAAATGACCATTCTTGTCACCTGCAGGTCTGCGGCAACACGTATCACAGACATTCCCTGCTCTAACAGAGCTAGGGCGCGGGCCTTTTCTTGCATTGAAAGCTTGGAACGACCCATTTTGATCACCAGAAGGAGAGTTAGAGGGCACCAAAGTCAGTGAAAAAGTGAACAAAAGGGCACTAAAGAGCAGCATGCATAGACTCCTCTCTCATCTAGCGCTGGCAGCGCACTGAAGCGTGATGTGTTGGCGAACAGTGTAAAAAGGCGCGCTCTACACACCCACGTCATCAGTAACTCCGCCCACTTTTTATTATGGCGGGAAATCAAGTGAAATCTATTCATAAAATCCCGTGTATAGATTTATTTGCGGAAAATATAGATTTTTTTTTGCGGTGACTGTACATACACTCTTCAAGTCCAGTGGAACATGTTTTTCCTTTAGGTGATTCAATGTAATGTCACAACCATCCTTTCAGAGAGGACTGGGATGGTGCTACCTTGTGGAGGGCTTTTTGAACCAGGGAATTTAATGTAGTATGCCCTTACTATGAACTCTGCTGGCAGGACTCAATATGGCTCCACTCTGAGCTTATGCCTTGATAGTAACACTGCTTGGCCAGTGAGCATCCATTAGGTACATGTTAAATAATCTCTAGTCATTTCATTATACTCCCTTTGTGAGACACTCCATTTGACAACCATCTAATCCAATAATAATAACTCTTTCAATAATAACTCAACACAGCTGCTATGAACACCCATGCCTATTTAGACAAACCCTTCCTTTGGAAAAGAACCCCAAAATTGTGGGTCTTACTTTTGAAAATTAAAATCAACAAGAAAATTATCTATCTATATATGAAGGGATTTTTTCCTCTTTACAAGGGAGGTAGCCTTAAAAAACAGCAGAAGGAAATTAATCACAGTTTGTAAACAGTTCTTGTGAGCCACACTTGACTACATTTCTCCTGCATGGTTCCCAACAATGAGGAAAACATAGACGCCATATAAACTGTACATAATAAAAGCATTGGGAATAATACAGGATGTAACAAAACCATCCCAGTAGAGCACCTGCATACAGAAACCAAAATCCTGCCCTTACAACAACACGTAAGGATAAGTATGGTACACAGTTGTATGTAAGAGGCTCTAACTGAACCCATCCCTCTCATAACATCACATAAGTGCAACCAAATGAACACACTAAAAAATTACACCACTGGTATACTACTCTAACACTGACAACAACCTTCCACCTACACCACACAGCACATCCATATAAAAACTCATGCGACACTATGGACACCCAGTACTAAAAAGAATATAAGGAAATTAGAAAGAATACAGAGTGCAACAACAAAGTTGGCACCAGCTCTTTCCAAATTAACAAACAAACAAAGATTATCCAAATTGGAACTACCAACACTGGAGCAGAGAAGAGAAAGAGGTGATCTACTGACTATATAGAATCATGAAAGGAATGGAAATCCTTGATAGGAATGATTTACTAAAAAATGGGAATGGTAAAACAAGAGGTCATGAAAAGAAACTCAAAAAGGATAACTATAGAAGAGATCTGAAAAAAATTGCTTCCCACACAGAGTGCTGGATATCTGGAATAACTTAAAGAAACAGTGTGTGCAAATACTATTCAAAATTTAAAGAAAAAACTTGATGCTGAAAGATACAAAGACGGGTCACCACGAGCATAGCTCCCTTCCTGTGTACCGTATTTTTCGGACCATAAGGCGCTTCGTACCATAAGGCGCACTCGTAATTTGCTATTCCCCGTCCTTACATAAGGCGCACCTGGTCTCGTCATCGGATAATCATGCATATGTGAGTGCATTCAGAACTGAACATTTTTGTTGTTGAATGAGAAAAATCTGTTGGGATTTAGCAAAATTACAAAAATAAATGATATACTGTACTTTTTTATTTTGGTCAGTGAAAGCAGACCACCTCCATGGACGGTCTGCCCTGCCAATACCCCTAAAAAATAACATAAACACGTTACGGGAATTATGGGGAATAAAACCAACATTAGCAGTTTTATTCCCAGAATTCTCTATTCACTTAAAAACACAAGATTTATTACAAATGACGGTAAATTTTTAGTTTCGACAATGGGCGCAATATAGCAATAGAAAATTGATCATTAATTTTGTAAATTATAATATATCAACGTAATATGCAATTTTGTGAGCGGAAATAAAAAACAAAAAAAGTGCTAAAACAGATTTTGTAAGTAACGAAGTCATGTTGGATGAATGGTACACCATGTTTGTTATGATAGATGCCGACATCAAAGAAATGAGAGGATGATAAATTCGTCGAACCTAACCTAACCTGTGTTTAATAAATCATTACCTGCAAATTAAATGTCATCCGACTCATCCTCGTTGTCATCGTCGTGAGAGACGTTGGCGGGCTTTTCAACCACTCTCTCAGCTTGCGGGATATACAAAGTTCTTGCAGCTTGAAGGAATGCATGTATCTCCACTCCATAACATTCCTTCAAGAAAATGCCAGGTACTGTCGGAAGTACTGAGGCCATCAGTTGACAGACAACAAGATGGCATCCCGATCCTATGCTGCCGACTTCGTTTATTAGCATATTTGCTTGTAGCAAGGTATTTTTTTTTTTATTTCCACCCACAAAATTGCATATTACATTGATACATTTTAATCTACAAAATTAATACAGTAATTCATTCTCTATTGCTATATTGCGCCCATTGTCGAAACTAAAAAAAAAATACCCAAATGACTACAGTCGGAGTGGAGTGAGACTAGACCAATGCAAAATGGCTGTCTGTGTTGTGGACGCTATCATGTCATAGCCATGATAGCGTGAATGAATGCGGTGGCATGGAGTCAAAAACTGTCGAAGTTTTTGCAATTTTCTTGTCAAGATACATGCATCTTGGTTATAACTTGGTTATAACTTTTGCTAGGCCTATGCACTGTCGCCGTCGGCAGGCTAGCTACAAAACGTGTCAAAATAGTATGTCATTGTCTGAGGCATTTTTTTGCACTGAAGACACATGTAAGGTGCACCTCACGATACTGCACACCACCTGATTTTGGCCGATTTTAAGGATTTTGCCCGCGCCTTATGGTCCGAAAAATACGGTAATACAACTAGGTAAATACACCCAGATCATATTACAGGCACTCTAGCACTGACCACCCAGCTCCCTCCAACAAACCCCTCCAGACATCAGCTCCACAGAAAAAACCCTCCAAGAGAAGCAAGAACCACATTTGCATGACTGCATTTAGGTCACCATTCAACACTTAAAAAATGCTGAAAATAGAATAGGACTGGACGAAGAAACATACTGCTCCATCACACAGAGGACATGGAACACCTTACCACCGAAGCCATACCCAGACAACACAATATTTCTTTCTTGAGTGATCGGTGGGTCAGTCTGGTGGTTATTGCTGGCTACCTGGGATCAATGGGTCTTGTGCAAGAGAGACCTGATGCAACAGATTAATTGAGTGGTCTTTGTCAATGCTCTTTATATTTTCTCATATTCTATAGAGTGAGAAATGAAGAGGTGAGGAGGAGAACAGGGGTGGAAAGGGAACTGGGAGATAGGGTTGATGAAAGGGTATTAGGTTGGTTTGAACACATGGAAAGAATGAGTGAAGAAAGATTAGTAAAAGAAGTGTGGAAGGCAGAGGTGGAAGGAGTGAATATGAGGGGGCGTCCTAGGATGAGATGGATGGATGGGGTGAAAGGGGCATTAAAAAAGAGAGGAATGTCTGTGGAGGAAGGACGGGAGAGGACAGAAGATAGGGGTGAATGGAGAAGGGTTGTGTATAGATGATGCTGTGATGCATGAGTGGGAGTGGGTGGGGGATGGGGGGTGAGGAAGTATGTATGGGAAAAAAATTGACGCAGCCCAAAGGGATTTCTCCCTGTCTTCTCCTTTTCTGCATGAGGGGACAGAAAGGGGGGGTTGCCAAATTTATGAAGCGGCCTTGCTGTGGATGTGCTGTGTCTTGCGACACTGCTTCTGACCCAGGGTAGTGGACAGGATGCAGGGATGACCCGTCATCCAGGAGGTGCCAAGATAAGAGGGAGGGAGGAGGGTGGAGGGGAGTGGAATATATAGGAAATGAAATGGGTGGGAGTGATTTCTATGCCTTTTTCTTTTTGGCTACCCCCCATGTAGGGGGAAAAAGCCTTTGGTATATGTATGTATGTATTCTATAGATGTTGTAATTCATTATAAGCATAGATGTATTTTAATTTCTTTAGATAATATTTTAAATTATATTTCTATTTTTAGATACAATAAAGCACTTCTACAAAGACGAGAAAGAAATCAAAGTGAAGAAAGGCAGTGCCAAACTAAACACCACTGTGAAAGCAGAGATGGCACGAAAAATTGAAAAGTTTTTATCAAATGCTTCTTCAAGGTGCCAAAGAGAAAGCATTCAGTAATTCTAAAGACAGTTTGATTCATAACTTTCTGTAAAGACTCTTGAATAAATAATATAATTTTTGTTGTCAGTTTTATTGTCATTAAGACAGGAAAGCAGGAGGGGGATGTCTGTTGAGCCAGGAAGGGAGAAGGTGGAAGGTAGGGGTAAGTGGAGAAGGGCTGTGTATAAATGATACTATGATCCAAGGGCGAAGGGAGTGGGTGGGGGATGGGGTGAATGATATTTTGATTCAACCTAAAGGAACATCTCCCCATCTGATATTTTTCTGCATGAAGGGACAGAGAAGGGAGGTCACTGATTAAGTGAAATGGCCTTGCTGTAGATGTACTGTGTCTTGCTACATTGCTTCTGACCTAGGGCAGTGGAGTGGAGGGGATGCAGGGATGACCCATTGTCCATGAGGAGCTAAGATGAGAGGGAGGAAAGGATGGTGGATTGGAGTGGAATGGGTGGGGGTGGGTATATGCCTTTTGATTTTGGCTGCCTCCCTTGTAAGAGGGAAAAAAGCCCTTGGTATATACAGTGCTCAATGAAAGTTTAGGCTGGGTGAGTGGGGGCAGATTAAACTTATATCTAAAAAAGAATGGCATAGATGAGGGTGATTTAATTTAGTCACAAGTTTGGGCTGGCTGCATGACATCACTACATCCCTCCAATTTCCCACTCACCCTGCAAGGACGCGCTCATTGTCGGCTTGGCCACTGTAATGAGAGAATTATGTTGTGTTCTCCTGACTTACACCATTTCGTGACTTGGGAGCGTTTGTGGCCTTATTATGGGGAAAGCGGGTCAGTTATTGTCTGAAACTATTGCCCAGATTATCGCTCTCAAGAAAGCTGGTAAGCAAACTAAGGAAATAGCCAACACACATAAAATAAGTGATTGTTTTGTGAGGGGTTACGTTGCTAGGTGGAGGAAGGGAGAGTGTGATTCCATACCAACCCAGAAAGAGCGGTCTGGTAGGCCTTGTAAGACCTCTAGATTTCTTGATGTCATTGTTAAGAGAGACCTAGAGAAGAGTCCTCATATTTCAGCCCGTAAAATTAAGGAAAATAATAGTGGTCTGTTCAGTGAAGTGTCTATACGTAGTGTTAGCCGATGTGTTCATGAGCTTGGTTACACAAGATAGTCCTGTCAAGAAACTGATTCTCACCCATGTGCAGAAAGTTTGTAGGGTCGCTTATGCTCTAAAATGTCTTCAGTGGGATGATGCTGACTGGCTGGACATGCTTTGGTCTGATGAAGCAATGTTCATAGTGACTGAGGGGAGGGATGGTAACGTGTATCGAAAGCATAGCAGTGACCCCCTTGACCCACACTACCTTTGTGGAACTGTGAAACACCCCAGTTCATTAATGGTATGGGGTTGTTTCTCAGGCAGGGGCTTGGGGAGGCTTGTTGTGTTGCCTGCCAATATTAAAATCAACCAGTACATTTATTATGAGCTGCTAAATGAACATCTGGAGGAGTGTTTTGAGTTAACAGGTGCAAGCATGTTCCAACAGGATAGTGCCCCCTGCCACACTGCCAGATCTGTTATAACTTGGTTTAAAGACTGAGATAAAGTTCATTAAGGATTAGCCCGGAAACAATCCAGATTTAAACCCAATTGAGGATCATTGGCAGGTGGTTAAACACGGGTTACAAGGAAATCAGAACTCTCCCCAAGCTGAAGAAGGAAATTAGGGCTTGTTGGGATGCTATACCTACTTAGAAGCTACATGATCTTGCTATGTCCATGCCACGACACCTGAGGGATGTCAAGAAATGCAAAGGATGTCCAACAAAGTATTAAGGATAAGATTGATATTTTTATAAGACTTTTATCATGCTACAACTTGTATGACACACACCCAGCCTGAGCTTTTGTCGAGCACTGTAGAAGACAGGAAAGAGAAGCAAATATGAAAATATCGAAAGAATGTCACAGGTATCTTGTTGTGACATCACATTCCATGAGAGATTACAGATTGATGTCTTGTAACTCTTTGCAGTGTGAGATCACCCATGAAATTTCTGTGACATAATGTTGACTGAGACAGCATAGATATATTTGTTGGCAAATATTGTCTGGATTGTTGTTTCTGTTTGCATAAGATGTCTAGTACTACAGCTGGCTCAGAAACATGTTTGAATGATATAAAAGCATAGCATTTCAATTGCCATGGAAGTTGGAACAAGATAATTTTGTCTAGAAGGATGCAGAGGCAATTGGTATCTATATGTTACAAAGGATTACAAAGGTGGGGCATGCCGACAGGAGACCTTTTGGTCCATATCTAGGTCGGATGCAAAAAAATATAATAATAAATAAATAAATGAGTAAATAAAAACTATAATAATGTTATTAATGAATAAAATACATAAAGAAATGCATCGGTATAGTTAAATAATATACAAACAGGTAAATAGTAAATAATAATAAATTGACATATAACTAATAATGAGAATCAAGCAAATAATGATAAACAGACAAATGACAACAAAAATAAACAAATGATATAAAATAAATGATAGTCATTACAGCATCTTGCTTAGGTGTTTATCCACCTAAATGATTCTTAAAGCTTCAAACTGAACTACATTGCACTGCCTCTGCAGGAAGTTTATTCCATTCATTAACTACACGGTTGGCGAATTTCTTTCTACACCACTTCCAAATTAAATCTATTTCCAGACAGTTTGAGACTATTGTCTCTTGTCTGATTCTTATTAAGTGTGAAAATTTTGTCACTTTTGATGTCAATTCCCTTTAGAATTTTAAAGACCTGTATCAAGTCACCTTTGAGTCTACGCTGTTTTAGGGAAAACAGATTCATATGTTTTAGCCGATTTTCGTGTGATTTATTTTTGATGTTTGGAATCAGTTGTGTGGCTCGCCATTGTACTTTTTCCAATCTGTCAATGTCTTAAATGAGATTCGATGACCGTACGGAAACAGCATATTCCAACTGTGGACAAACTAACGATTTATATAGCTTGTTAATGAGTGATGGATTTTTTAAGTCAAAATATCGCGCAATTTATTTGCTTTCTCAGAGGCTGAAATACTGTACACCGCTTGGATGATTTGAAATCGTTACTGATAATTACGCCCTTGACTGTCGCCGGCGTGTGAGTGAAGCAGCGCGCCCCCTGGCGTATGCTCCCAATTGATGATGATAATGATGACGTCACCTTTGCCTTGTGTGCCCGGACGGACTTCGCGCCGTGCGAACGCCAGCGCTCCGTCCAGTTGGCACAAATTGATTGTCGGAGAGATTCATTTCCTCTGCCACCCAGCTTCAACATCCTTATATTCATTTAGAGGTGCAGCCTTGGTGGGCTGGCACACGGTCAATTTTTATTGCTATAACAAAAAAATGCCTTGTTTTTCGGAGGGGCGATCTCATAAGCCAGAGGACTTGTCAGCTTGTAGGTAAGCTCACTGCAAAAGATGCTCAGTTGAATTCGATGTTAAATTGTCTTTGATAAGCCCTTCATTTCGGCTAAGTACTAGATAGATTTTGTACCTGAGAGCACCGGGCGATTTTATTCAGCTGAGGGGAATCCCTCCACCACTGAAGGGCTAAAAAAATGAGGCTTACTTTGAAGGTCCTCAGAAGCTAAATTCTTCGAGTTCATTTAGTGGAAGACCAACATTTTCCAGATGAACCGAAAGAGTCTCACGACAGGCACTTGATCCTTGTGTGTCCTCCGCCTTTGGTACTTCGAAGACGACTTCGGCAGGAGATGTGACGGCGAGGAACCTCACTCGATCTTTCTGAGGAGGAGGTCATAATAATAATTTCCGCGAAGAGCCGCGCCCAGAGCGGCTTGGCACGCCTCGAGCTCCTGTTGGAGGTTCTCCACTTTGACCCCATGAGACTACTGACGCGGAAGCTTCTTGCGGAGAGGCGTCGCCTGCGAACGTTCCTCTTTACCCGACGAAGAACCTCGAACTGCCGAAGAGATCTTTAGCTCTTCGATGACACTCCTGAGATGCGCCGTCTGCAACATCTCTTCCTTCAGTTTCTCCCAGAGGACCTCGTTCTCCACTCGAAGGCTGTCGCAGGAGACACAGCCTGAGTTGTCCTCGCGTTCGGGGTCGCTTTCGAAGTACTGGAGGGCGTCACTCCAGTCTTCTGGTTCGCCGTTGTCGAGTACTTCGTTGTCTTCGTGGGGGAAAGGCTCTTCTATGTTTACTTCTCCTGTAGTACCGCTTCGCCCGATGTCCAGTACGAGGAACTGCTTGAAGAAGGGGATGACGAACTCGAAGAATCCGAAGAAGAATCTCCTCAGCTGCTGACCAAATCTCGAAGAAATCATCTCTGGCGATCCGACGTCATTCCGTAGAAATTGAGAAGAGGAGAGAACTCTTAACGCGATAGGAAGAATCCCAGATGACGTCATGTCGAAATTACAAAGGATTACAAAGGCGGAGCATGCCAACAGGAGACCTTTTGGTCCATATCTAGGTCGGATGCGAAAAATCGTAATAATAATAAGTGAATAAATAAAAACTAATAATGTAAATAACAAATAAATACATAAATAAATGCATAGGTTTAGTTAAATAATAAACAAACAGGTAAATAGTAAATAATAATAAATTGACATATAACTAATAATAAATGAGAATCAAATAGACAAATGATAACAAAACAAAAGCAAATAATATCAAATAAATTATAATCATTACAGCATCTTAGGTGTTTATCTAAATGATTCTTAAAGCTTCGAACTGAAGTACATTGCATTGCCTCTGCAGGAAGTTTATTCCATTCATTAACTACACGGTTGGCAAAGTTGTTTCTACCCACTTCCAATTTGAATCTATTTCTGGACAGTTTGAGACCATTGTTTCTTGTCTGATTCTCATTCAGTGTGAAAATTTGGTCACTTTTAATGTTGTCAATTCCCTTTAGAATTTTAAAGACCAGTATCAAGTCACCTCTGAGTCTACGCTTTTTTAGGGAAAACATTCATATGTTTTAGTCGGTTTTCGTATGATTTATTTTTGATATTTGGAATAAGTTTTGTGGCTCGCTATTGTACTTTTTCCAATCTGTCAATGCCTTTAATGAGATTCGATGACCGTACGGAAACAGCATATTCCAACTGTGGACAAACTAACGATTTATATAGCTTGTTAATGAGTGATGGACTTTTGAAGTCAAAATATCGCACAATCAGTCCTAGAATCTTATTTGCTTTCCCAGAGGCTGAAATACACTGCTTGGATGATTTGAGATCGTTACTGATAATTACGCAGAGATCTTTTTCACTATTCACTTTTGTTAATAAATGTCCAAATAACTTGTAATCGTACTTACTGTTATTTTTATCTATGTGCATCACCTTGCATTTACTTGTGTTAATTTCATTAGCCACTTTTCAGACCATTGCTGTAATCTATCTAAATCTTCTTGAATATCTAATTGGTTTAAGCAATCATTTGCCATTCTGCACAGCTTTGTATCATCAGCAAAATTGGAAACAGTAGATTTTAGCCATTTATATATACTATGGATAGAAGTGGTCCAAGGACGGAACCCTGAGGAACTCCACTTGTAACATTTTTCCATCCAGAAGTTTTTCCATTAAAAACAACTCTCTGTTTTTTATCATCCAACCAATTACTAGTCCAACTTAAGGCTACCACTTATTCCGTGTGAAGCTAATTTAGTAAGAGTAAGTAGTCTTTCGTGGGGGACAGTATCAAAAGCTTTTGCAAAGTCTAGATATATTAAATCTATTGTTTCTTTTGTCATAATTCGAGATAACTGTGTTGTAGAATTCGAGTAAGTCACTCATTTGTCAAACGGTTACTTTCTAAATGATGTTCGATAGCATCTCTGATGATAGTTTCCATCATTTTTCCTACGATTGAAGTCAAACTTATAGGCCTATAGTTATTTGGTTTCTTTTTGTCACTTTTTTTTTAATATGAGAGTATCGTTAGCTAGCTTCCATTCTCTTGGGACATCTCCGGATATGATGGATTTCTTGAAAACAATTTCTAATGAAACAATTATCTCATTTTTCATTTCCTTTAAGATTTTTTTTATGCCAACCGTCAGGCCCTGGTGTTTTATTAACTGAGTTTCTCTATACACCTTTTAATTTTTTCTTTTGTTATATTTACCGTAGTGAGTAAGTTTACCCTAGACTTTTAACAGGTTTTAGTTTGGAGTTCACTTTGAGGTGTTTCGTTTACGAATACTGAGCTAAAATAATAGTTTAAAATATTACACATTCCTTCATTTGAATATTCAATGTTGACCTTCAGTAGATATTTGTGGACCAATGTCATTCCTAACAACCTTTTTATCTCTAATGTAACTATAGAAATCTTTGGGATTCTCTTTGGAATTATCAGCGATATTCAATTCGTATTGTCCTTTTCGATTTTTTTTATTGTCTTTTTTAAATCTCTCTGTATTAATACATAACTTTGATAGTCATTAGATGCCCCCGAGCACTTATATTTCTTATAAGCCTGTCTCTTTTTAGCAATACTTTTTTCAGTTTCTTTGTCAAGCCATTTTGAGCGAGCCTGATTTGGGGGACGTCTGTCCTTTAAAAGGAATGTAAGTATGAATCATCTTAGTGAGCGTATTTTGAAATATTTCCCACATCTGATCTACAGGTCTTTCGCTTAATTTTGCCTCCCATTCTGTAAGCTGAAGGTCCTGACGTAGTCCTTTGAACTGAACTTTACTGAAGTCGAATATTTTAGAAACATTAGTATCTATTCTAGATTTTTTTTAGTAGTTTGAATCTAAGTTGTGATCGCTATTTGTAACAGTTTCACGGACTTCTTCACCAGTTATCATGCTTTCGCGGTTAGTGAACAATAGATCGAGTAAATTTTCATGTCTTGTGTGCTCTTTTATATGCTGAACTAAGTAATTGTCACCAAGAAAATGAAGCAAGCGACTACATATATGGCCATGTTAAAGGGTCATCCAATCAATGTCAGTAAAATTGAAATTACTCATTATCAATAAATCCCGGTTGCAGAAACTAGATGGTTCTTGAAATAGCAGTTTGTCGTCTGCTAATGATAATGTCTTTGGCCTATATATTACACCTACATTAATTTTTTGTCCATTTGTTTGGGTTAATTCTACCCACAAACTATCATATGCATCCTGTTTCACTTTCTCCTGAACACAAGCATGGACATTGTTTTAACGTACAACAGAACACCCCCACCTTTCTTGTGGTTTCTATCCTAATGAAAGTGTTTAAATCCCGCAATATTAAATTCAGCTTCGAACTCTTTACCATTAAACCATGTCTCGGTTATTCCTATCATAATGATACCCGAGGTAACTCTGTCTAGGAGTGACACTGCTTACAGACATGGGTGCTCTGGTTGGGAAAAAATCAACAGGAAATACTGAGGGCACACCTGTTGTTGTGCGTAAGTAATGCAGAGATTGCAAGTATATAGTCAGATAATACTCTTGCTGACTCTTGTAGGTTGTTACAAAGTATTTCAGCGGCTTTGACCCATCGTTTTTCGCTCATATTTCCGAAATAACCATTCACATCAGTATGATATATTAGCACAGCCTAATTTACACCCGGCCATAATTTTTGACGTTAGAGTGCATTTACAAGTGTATTTAATTACGACGTTTACTCTTGATATTAAGTGTGTCGTAGCCGACACCCGTGAAGTAAATCGAACAGGTGAAGTCGTGACGTCATCACAAACTACCTCGTGTATCCCAACTTCACTTGTTCGATTTACTTCACGGGTGTCGGCTACGACACACACAATATCAAGAGTAAACACCGTAATTAAATACACTTGTGAATACACTATTACGTCAAAAATTATGGCCGGGTGTGAATTAGGCTGTGCTAATATACCATGCTGATGTGAATGATTATTTCGGAAATATGAGCGAAAAACGATGGGTCAAAGCCGCTGAAATACTTAGTAGGTTGGGAATTCGGATATAAGTATTAAACATAATATTACAATTGAGGCGGGGCTAGGATACAACATTTGTGTGAAGTTGTATTATCCCATTGGCCATAAGAAAAGCGAAATGGGATCAATGGTAGTATTTCCACTCTTCAACCCCCCCACCCAACCCCGCAGGCTGATCAGGGGAGATCCGGGATGCTCCGCCTTTGCTCTGCGCCGTCACTCAGGCACACGCTTTCGCTCAGGTCAGTGCAACTTTTTTTTTTTATTACCTAACCTAACCTAACCTAACCATTAATGCTCCCAAATTGTAACTTGGATGATGGAAAATGTTACCATGACCTGAGTGACAGCGTGGAGGGCATCGGACCTTTCTCGGTGAGTGAGGGGGGCATTCTACAGTCGATCCGCTAAATGTTATTAGAGTTGTTGAATATAGTGTAGAAATATATATAATTCAATAAAGAGATTAATTGTAGAATATCCCTTTCCTCCCCCCACCGATCGACAAAGGTTCGAAGCGCTCCGCGCTGTCACCCAGGTCATGGTAATGTTTTTCTGTTATTCAATTTACGGTTTGGGAGCATGGTCGGGTTGGGTACTAAAACGTTACAATGGACTGAGTGACGGCGCAAAGCGACGGCGGAGCACCCCGGACCCCCTACCGATCAGCACGTGCACGCGGGAGGGAAATTCTACAATTGATTCCAACAAAGTAATGTTGTATAAACGAATAGCTGTAATAGTGGATCTTAGGATGAAGTGAATATAATTCTAAGCTCAAGTGCGTAAATTTTCCCAGTTATTAAAAGGAGTTTTTTTTCCTATTAGTCGTTTGTCAGGACAAATTATGTTCATTGTATATTTAGATCGTATCCATTATGAAAGGTGATAAATTCATCGTGAGAAAGATCAAAGGGTGCCATCTTTAACTCCAAAAGTACACCAGGAAAACAACCATCACACATTGTTTTAACTGATTACCTATTGCCAAGGAAACTAGCTTATTATTCGTTCAATTTGAAGTCGTAGCCGAAGCTACTATACGAACAGATTTGTAGACGAAAACAGACTAATTACGTATATTCAACAGCTAATTGAAAACTGATAGCTGCTTGATAACTAAAGCACTTGCAGTGAAACAGATGAAAATGCTCACGTAAAACGTTGTGCCTGGTGTTAATCTTTATCAAATACATTTGTCTCCCATGTAGTCCAATAGATTTACTGTACTTGTGAAACTCTGCTGTCTTTAGTTTATTCGTTAATTAAAACAGAGGGTTGTTCAAAACAATGAGAGAAGTTAACATTTTACTATATAGATAATGGCAATACTTCATTTTCCTCTAGCCTTCTAGGAATCAGATGCTAACCAGAGTTACGGGGTGCTAGACTGCCTAGACCTGATTACAGGGGTGCTAGAGACGGAAAAGTTTAAGAAATGTTGCAGAAGAGCATGGCCATATAGCATTTACAACGCAACACGTTGAATGTATTGGACGTGAAAAGAACTATTGTACACCAAATTCTTTCACATAATCCATTCCGGAGAAATGGGCCCAGGGTGGAAGGCTGAAGGCTAGCAGCGGTGGTTACAGAAGAAAAGCTAGACCCAGGTTTCTGTATTGTCATTGGGGTATATATATATTTTCTTCTTTCTCGTATTGTCATTGTGATATTTTTTACTATTTGCAGAGCTTAGCTTATTATTACTATATATATTTTTTCGATTTGCATGCTTAGCTTTGATGGATTCCCATGACCAAAGATAGAGCCTTGCTTCTTTATCGGTACAATTTCCCTGAGTATGGGGCGCCCGCTCCCACATGTAGAAATTAGTACACGCGATCCCTGTTGGCAGGTGGTGTCGCTGGATAGGCATTCATCACTGTCCTGGATCACGTGTTGGACTCGTGATCGACAGCTGATATACTCCTGGATAATCATGTGACCTTACATATACATCTTGCCAACCAGAGTTGGAGTGCCGAATCGCAGTGCATCGATGCTGAGATTTTCACCCCTGGGGTGAAATCGAATTTGGGTTGCTGTGGGGACCATGGGCGGTTAGCCCTAACTTGAAGTGGTCATCACTACTTGACCATGGGTATGAGAACATTGTCACTATCCGCATGATGCACCATTGAATGCTCTAGGTTATAAATTAATGTCTGGAGAATCCGAGATTTTTTTTTTGTTTCGTTATGCGCAGTGGTGACCCCGTAACTCGAACAAATCGCTATTCGAACAAAATATTCTGAAAATGTGAAAAATAGGGGCTCGTTACTTGAGCACATTTCTGTTACTCGAACTCCTAAGTCGTAATGCAAATATATTTGAACATTTACCCGCCCATGCCGCTTCCCACGTTCTTCAGTTCCCACTAGGCTATGAGAATGTACTAATATACGAGTGATCGAAGTGTTTTTAATTTAACATTTTATTATTGTCTTTTAAATCCCAAGAGAATTCATAGAGCTTTTGTCGAAATTTGGAGCTCACAGTGAGGCATGAGAATGGTTCGCGTGTAGTTGATCTTGCATCATTTCATAAGATGCCAAGTCCATTGTACAATTCTTAGAAAATGAAGATCAGTATAAATCTGTAGAAGTGGTTAAAAATATTAGTTGTTTATCAAGCAAACTTTCCCAGGGTATGGGTATGGAGAAACTCCTAGTCTGGATAAACGGAAAACAATTAGCTGAAGATGTGATATCTGAGAATATAATTTGTGAGAAGAGGTGTCTCCACGCTGATTTCGTGACCACGCCATCTATTAGCGATCCCACGAAGGATTTTTGAGCTAGTAGAGGCTGGTTTGAAAATTCTATTGAGGCGAAATGGTACCTTGTGGAAAGTGATTCACCTTCCAGAAGGTTCTAAGACCCTACCTCCTCCTCCAGCCAAACCCATCATCAAACCTCCCTCTGGTGAGTAACTTAAAACTACTTTACTTTTATTTTATTATTATTATTTACTTATTTACTTTTGAACTTTAAGTATTTGGGGTCACATGTGGCAGTGAATGGAGGAGTTGAGGTAGAGATGAATTATAGAGTAAAGGAAACAAGTAAATGTCCTGGAGAAATTAAGTGTTATGAAATATAGGCATCCGGAGATGAACACAAAGAGGTTGTACAGTATGGGGAAGTGATTGTACCAATGGTATTGTATGAGGAAGAGACATGGAATTTGAAAGAGGCAGAAAAGAAGGGCCTAAATATGTTTGAGATGAAGTGTTCAAGAAATATGATAGGTGTCATGAGGATAGATAGGTTGAGAAATGTGGAGGTAAGGTGGCCATTTGAATGGAAAGAGCTGTCAGACAGGATAGATCAAAGAATGCTGAGATGGTTTGAGCAATTAGATAAAAGAGTGTGAAAAGCAGAAGTGGATGGATTGAACTTGAAAGGAAGACGAATTAGGTTAGTGGATGGGGTGGAGGGGGCATTGGATGCAAGAGAAATATCGGTCAAGTAAGAAAAAGGACATCCATAAGATGAGTGAATGGAGAGTGGTTGTAAGTGGATGAAGAAAAGATCTAGCCCAAAGGAATATTCATAAGGTCTGTTCCATATTTTTTTGGGTGTGAATCAGGGGCCCCCTGCCATGGCTCAGAAATAGTGCACACATCTAGCAGCTTCTAGAGATCAAATGTATAGGTTCAAGTCCTGGTCATGGTACAGAAATTATGAAGTGCATCCTCTCAGTGCAATGGTCACCAACTACCAAAACCAAAGTCCTTCCATAAGGTACTGTTGGCCTTGAACAAGGGAGTTCTTCATGATGTAAAACCAAATCATTATCACCATCAGTAATAAAAATTACTGCCTTGAGTTTCACTGACTAGAAACCTGCAGCCCCAAATTAGCTAGCAATGGTTCTTAACCCTTCAACTAGATATCTCTGGAAAGAAACATTTGGACTGTTTCCCTTCCACGAGATAATAAGACAAAAACATATTACTAGATTTCTTCCAGTGCTTTTGATCACCACTACATAATCCATCCCTTTGAACTGCTCACTCACCTACCACTATTTCCTGTGTATTAATATATTTATCTTCTTAAATACTGTGTTCATTGTTATCATTTCTCTTTCAATACAGCCAAAATATCTCCACAATTATTCCTTTCTGCTACCCCACAAGTCCTAATACTCCATTTTCTGGCTTATCTACTCTAGCATTATAATCTCTTAACAGCATTATTGTACATTCACATTTATCCCGAATTACTCCATTCACACATTCAGATCACTCAAAAATAATTTTTTCTCCTCTTCACTTTTATTATTAACTGGGCCATATCCATTCACAAATGTCCATATCTCCCATTATAGTAACTCTATCCACATCATCCTTAACGATGCTTCTTTTTTCTCTACCATACACTTACTTGTCTCTTTACTAAACATCAGTGCCACTTCTTCCTTCCCTTGCCCTCTTGCTATTCCTGACATCCTACCTACTATATTCCCAAACTCCAAAGCACCTTTCCCTTTAATTTTTTTTCCCTCAGTGTAAACACATGAATCTTTCTTTTCATGTACATATTACTAGTCTCTTCCCTTTTGCTCTCATCAGTACCACATCCATGCACATACAGTAACTCAATTACTAGGTTCTGGTTGGAGTCTTCCTCCCAGATCTTCTTATGCCTTGACTCTGCAGGAGAAAAATATCAAGAGGAGGATCCCTTGTCCTCTCACTGTTCCAATCAGTCACTTTCTACTGTACATCACATATAAGAACATGGTGGCAGTATTTTTCTCTCTCCCATACCCTAAGGGGTGTCACTCAGGATAAATATATTAAAGATATTCACCACAAACTGAAAGATTTATTTTTTTCCTAAGAATAATCAGTTGTATCAAAAATCCAGAAATTTGAAGTATTTACATGTTGTTGACCCTGTGTGTGCACACCTCTCACAATACATACAATTTTATCAAATCAAATTAAACCAATATAGCAAGGCACATAGGTTATATTGACCCATTAGGGATAGGAAGCTGAGCTCAAAAACACTGACCTTTATTACAAGACACTCTTTATCTTCGTCTGAAGTCCTCTGAAGCCCAAGATTTTCAAGCCCTCTGACAGGGTGATGTACTTGATCAATTTTTTCCAAGCCAAAAACAGAGATAATTATAAGCAGCTGAAGGGGACTTGTGCTGCTTGAATCACATTTCTACAACAGGGGCAAAATTGATCAACTATGTCAACATGTTCTTTTTTCTTTGAGACCAGATAATATATACACCTCTTAAACTAACTTATATATATATTCACACTTTGTAACCTCTTCCAAGCTCTGCATTTAATATCTACAAAATTTCAAAAGCAGCAACAAGGCCAGGAAAAAAATAATAGCAGACTTGATCTTTGTTATTTGGGCATTATCTATTCTCCCTGGTCTCTTGTTAAAGACACATTACATACATATATACATATACCAAAAGGCCCCTTCCACTTACAAACAGGGTGGCTGAGCTAAAAAAAATACATTCCCATCTTCACCCACCTCTTATCCAAAAACTTAATTAGTGTCCTTGTGGATGAAAGGTGACCCCCATCCCTCACCTACTACTTGGGTCAGAGGCAATGCAGCAAAACAATACCTCCACAACAAGGCCCAAAAGCCAAAACTGGCTTACCCCCACTACTTCATTACATTCATTACATTCTCAATCAGTTTTGTTCACCAGAAAGTTTTATCAATATATACCAAAATACTCCTTCCCCCATACAGGAGAGGAAGCCAGCCAAGGTAATTTCTTAAAACTATCTCAACACTGCATTCTTTTATCTCCTAACATTACCTATGCCTCCTCAGACACATTTCTTCTAGCAATAGAAGAACTAAGTTTCTGATTAGGATATTAAGAGTTGTTGTGGTCTCTTGATTTTCATATTTCTCAAGCAAAGAACTTGCAGCGCATCATATTTCTGTATTTAGATACCTAAGTTGACTTGCACCTGTGTTGTCTCAAAATCACTTTTTTTGTGGATCTCAATTTTTGGAGAACTTAGCTGGGTGATATAAGTTCTGTTCTCCTTATTAGCTTTTTGACCATTCAGAGATTTATTTCTGGAGTCTGGAAAGTTTATTGTAAGTGCATTTTCTTTCCCAAGTGCTATACACACACTAATTGAGATGGATTAGAATTAGTTTTGCAACAAAGTGGCACCAATTTTCTCTGCAACTGTAGCCTGACTTAACTGTAGGAACTCATGCAACTGTAACATGATTTAAACAAAAGACAATCACATATTTCAGTCCATAAATCACACTGGTAAGTTGCTCTTTCTTTTCACTATATTCCATAAAAGGGTTTCCTCTAAATGCCTCAAAACTCTATCTAACCCCTTTCACTTAAAAAATTGGAGCCTTCTCTCAGCCTACAGCCAAAGTCAGGCAGCAATTCATGTAATATCTATAAAAGACATCATTGATAAAGGGAATCAGCTGGAAGAGTATTGAAAGCTTGTGTTCTGCAATTAAAAGAAAGTTCAAATTACATGTAGTGTTGATAAAAATCACAAAAAAATATATTCTAATCAAAACATAATACTCAAATGTATATTGCATATCTTCACATATATATAGCTATCTATATATACCATAAGGCTTCTTCCCCCTTGTAAGGAAGTTAGCCAACTAAGTCATGCACCCACCCCCACCCATAACTCATCTGTTTTCCATTTGTCTTAGTTTCTCACAGATGAAGGGTTATCCCACTACTCAGATCAGAACCAATACAGCAAGACACAACACATCCAGAGTAGGATCCCCACTGCATCATTTACATGGCACTCCTTCCTATTTGTCCCCTCATATAAAAATAGAAAAGTTGAAGAGAATTCCCCTCAGGTCACATCAATTTATTGTCCATTCACAACCATTCTCCACTCACTTGTCTTGCCTTCTCCCTTCCATTCTCAACAGGCATTCCCCTTTTACTCAAAGCCCCTTCACCTCATCCATCTACAGCACTTCATTGTCTTCCCTAATACACTGGTACAACTGCATTCAGGCCATCATCTAGATTTGAAACAGTACCAACACACAATAGACTTGGCCACACAAGCCAATTGTTCAAGATGCATTCACTACACAAAACATTAAACTCCTTGTTTTACACTATCTTACTTTAGCCTTAGCCAAAGAACACAATTTCTTATCCTTGAATATTTTGTGAGTCAATTTATTGGGCATTTTCAGTTATCTGGGTGTAATTTGACTTGTTTGAAAAGGAAGGTTGTTGCAAGGGGTTGTGTGAGTTGTATGACTTATTTGAAATTGAAAAGGTATATTGTGTGAGTAGGGCATTCTAGTAGAATGTGTGGTACTGTATAGTGGATCACATAGGCAGATGGGAGGGTCATCTCCAGTCCAGAAATTACTATGTGTGAGATTTTCCTGTTCATGTGTGTACAAGTACTATATCAAAGTGTAGGTTATGTGAGAGGATGGATATGGGTGTATATGGGGTTTGTCTTCAGGCATCAGAGGGAATTGACAATGCTTCTTGATTTGTTCAATACTGGGGATGCCAGCAAAAGGATAAGGATTTAAATTGGGTAGAGACATGGTTGATCCATGAGTGGATTTTATGTATCTGGGTGGTGGCAGTTGAGGGTGAAGAGTGTTTCCAAGACACTTTGTCAGTCAGAGATGTCTATATAGAGTGAGTGGTGGAGCTGTGAATAAGGTGTAAGGTGGAGAAGATGGCAAAAATTTTGGTGGTAAAGACTGGGGCTAAGAAAGGAAAAAATCTAGATTTTGTCTGTAGGACATGCTGCTATGTGGTTGCAGTGGGATCTATCTGTATATATGTTAACAGCAGGTGAATGGGTGGATCAGTGAGAGAGATATTCTTGTCAAATTATTTAGGTTGTCATTTGGTTATTTGGTTGTGTAGCTAAAGGAAAGCTGGAGCTTATGAGAGGTGGTAATCAGGGATCCTGGGTGGGTGTCATGATTGGAAAGACATTTGTTAGTTCTATGAAAAGCAGGTCATTCTCATAGCATATGGATGACCACAGTATGGGTTGAATTAAGTACAGAATATTGGGGTAATGGGGAAACTCTAGATACAATAGAGATATTCTAGTGATATCAAAGAGAAATGGATGTCCAAGGGGGCGATGTTCACGATCTGGATACTGTGTAGTCTTTTTAGTAGAGTGCTGTAGATTGTAGAAGTCACCTGTGCTGAGGCACTGGTCAAGGTGTAAAGAATCCAATATTCAGAGAATAGTGGCCAAAACAGAAGAGCAAGCTTGCCATCCATGATCAATGTTGCTTTGTATGAGGGTTTGATAAAGTTTCCAAATGAATCATTTGTCAGGTCCCCAACTTGTGTGGAATAATTATATATTTTTGATTACAGGTTTGAAGGCAGTATGCTTTCAAGTGCTCAGGTGAAGTGATTCGAGTATTAGGTTCAGATATGGAATCTGTTTGACAACTGGGAAGATGGTGTTAATTAATTGTACTGATAAGGTGTCCTTACAGCAACGTCAGTTATTGAACTTCAAAGTGATTGGGTATAATATATGTAGTAATAATATCAGAGCGTTTAAAATGACCATTAAGTGAAAATTTGCATCGTCGCTAAATATACGAACACAGTACTTTATTCCTTACTGCTACTGCATCCCATGGTAAAATGAAGATTACACCAGCTCTGTAAATTCTTTTACGGTTGGAAATTAATAGCTGCTGCTACTCAAAAACAAGTAAATGAAGACATTAGTATAAGTAATAAATTAAGAAATAAGCGGATAAATAGATAAGTAAATAAACAAACAAATAAATAAATAAAATTAACGCAACTTCCACTAATCCTCCGTTCGACTACCTTCCCTAAATTTTTTCTTTTCCAATCTCATGTCTCATTGGTGCAATGTCCATAGGGATAGACGCGCTGTTTATTGCTGATAAAGAATAAGATTATTTTTATTATTATAATTGCCAAGCGAAAATAATACTTTATCTAAAACGCTAAAAGAAGTGCAGAGTTTCTGGATTCGCAACTGACAGAGAATATGAAAGCGGAGGTGAATTATAGAAAAGCGCTTAAATGTCAGCTGAGACGAAGCGTGTCACGAGAAATAGATATTTGTGATAAATAAGAATAATTTTTTGTAGTAGTGATTGTTCTTACGGTGCACTATGGAACAGACAGTTGTATTGTAAGTAGGTATAAAGTAAGAGAGTGAATGTTTTGAGATTAAATGTGTGAGAAATAGGATAGATGTTACGGGAACGGTTGTAGTAAGAAATGCAAAGATGAGGCAGAAAACGGGGGTGGAAAAGGAGTTGTCGGATCGGGTAAAACTAAATGGTGAGGTAGTCTAAGTTAACAGAAAGAATGGACAAAAAAAATAACAAAAGAGAGCGTGGAGAGCAAAAGTGGGTGGAATGAGTTGTGAGGAAGACCGAGTATGGGGTGGACGGATAAGGTGAAGGGGACTTTGGATGCACGTGGAATGTCTGTAGAGGAAAGGGAGAGTGCAAAAAAGAGAAATAATTTGGAATTGTGAATGAAGAGAGTACGCGGCTTAAAAGGATGTTGTCACCGGCTTCATGATTTACTGAAATTTGGTAACGGGAAAGAGGAATGCCAACATAGGGTGAAGCGGTGGTGTATCACTTTCAGCTGTGGAAGAGCTATGCCTAGCTGCATTGCTTTTGATTCAAGCAGTGTGTCGGGATTCAGTGTGACCTTTCATCCCGGAGATATTGAGATGGGAGGAGTCAGCGAATATATTTTATTTGTTGGATGATGTGTGTGTGTGGTTTGACTGCCAGCCCCACCCTATAAGGTGGAAAGTGCATTTGGTGTATAACAAAAACAACAACAATGATAATGGTGGTGATAATGATGATGGTGGTGATATATATTGATGGCGAATGATAAATACAATGACAATAGTGATAGTGATGTTATCATGACAATAATGATGATATAAATGATTATTATTGCCATTGTTAGTTTTTGTTATCGGTGATCTTGCTTTTGTCATTGTTACTTCTAGTATTAATGTTTTTGTTCTTCGGTGTTATGGCGACGTGCCTGCAAAAGGCAGCACTGTAAATCAAGAGAGAACTGAGAATTGGTGAAGGAATCAGAAAGTCCAAGGAGGACCCGGGAGCTCCTGGACGCAAGGCGTCGCCATATTCACCTGTACAAGGAGATGCGGCCCCTGAGGGTCGGTGTCTAGTCTCCGGACTGGAACTATAATCTCATTCTTTTCTCTCCCATTTCCTACAAACCTATCTTCTCCTCTTTCATTTTTTATCTCACATAAGGATGTCAGTACTTCGGAGTCTATCCTCCCATAGTTTATCCTTTTAGCCTGAAGCATAGACACCAATCCAGGCATGTATACATGCACAGGATCTAAAAAGTTTTCGCATATATTCAATGCAACATGTGCTAGATATGGGCCTAGCTCACATTCACCACACTCACCAAAACAAACCAATGCACAGAGTTTGAGATGCAGCCCCCAATATATATATATATATATATATATATATATATATATATATATATATATATATATATATATATATAAACATGCTACTGATCAACATCAACACATCACAAAGACACGGAGCTGCCTTAATCCCTACATAAACACAACATACATATAACAAATACAGTAAACAAAACGAACACAATAGTCACTGAATACATAGCGTTCAGGGAAGACAACACTCGGTGCAAAGGTGAACTCATAATATTAATATACAACAGCATATCCTCATCCAACAAAAAATAAACAAAACAATCACTGACAGACACCACTCCCTTTTCCAACAAAAAGGTGGAAAGGGTAATCAAGAATTTAGAAATCTTTCAAGCAGAATGACCAGACAACAAACATTCATAATAAGAAAAACTACCCAAATACACTGGATTATTTTTATTTTACTGATAATTTCGAACATTCCTGGTACAACGAATATTCAACGCTGAGAAAAGAATTCATATAACCCCCCTTATTAAAACCATGGAATAGTCTCATCACTGTCCACCATATTCAAGCTGATGGAAAGAGTAATCTCAGAAATAAATGTAATCATCCCACCTCTTCAAACCAATATGGAATCAAATAGGCCCAGTTCACCAGCGCAAATCTGAGAAATCTCACGCATTGGAAAGCGCTAGAAGTAATAGCTATGATGGCAATTTACACAAACAAGGCATTTGACAGTCTCCAGACAAATACTATAAAAAGATCATAGAGACAGATATTCACAACAACAACAATAAATATATTAAAACTTCTTATTTGGGAGAAACTAAATTTCGGGGGATAAAAGACTGTACAGTGGAGTTCCTCAAGGATCAGTATTTCCACCTACCTCTTCCTGAGCATGAAACGAACACGCTGACCTATACAGATGGCCTAATGATAATAACCCATCATAACGATTGCACAGCAGCTGCCAAGAATAACCAAACTTAGGAAAAAATAGGAAAATAACCCAGAAAAAATGGAGGCCCACCATTAGAATTCTCACTAATTTTGCTCACTCCTGACAACCACGAATCAAAGAAAATCGTAAATTTGAATGGCCTCATCCTTCTATTGGACAAAATCTCTAAAATCCTGATCCTCTCTATTGCTATTCACATGCCCTTCAATCCCACGCATCAATGACTCGACAGTGAAAATCAACAAAGAAAATAAATATACGAAAATCAAACACTGGCGCCAGTATAAACTAATCACAGTATAAAAACATCCTGAGAACAGTAGACTACACTTCCACAACATAATTTCCAGCAATCAGGAACACAAACGCAGATTCCCGACAGACTATACAAAACAAATTATATCCACTAAAATCACGCTAATAGAGTATATGTATGCAGAGACGAAAACCCATAGAACATCACGTGGAAATGACAGGTACATAGTTCTATGTAAGAGCCCTCGACCCAACTCGTTCATATCACACAAGAACAATCCACTGCATCACACAAAACGTCCATACAAAAATCAAATTCCTCCCGACATTAGTCCCACAGAAACAAATAGATAAATAAACACTAACATGACTACATTTAGGTCACCATCCCGCATTAAGACATTAACCAGCACAAAATAGACATGACCACAGATACAAACTCCCTCAGTTGCAACGATCACGCAAAATACATCGAAGACTTCATTCTCTGCTGCTCCACCCAAACCTTACGCAGACAACAACAGCGATATTTTTCTCTCCCGGGGGGATTTATGATCCAATCTGGTGTTGGTTACCAGATGTTTGGGGAGCCTTCTTCTCTTCTGCAAGAGAAATATTGGATATCTGATTGATCGATCAGCTTTATATCATTATGATCACCATCGCTATTATGATTATTATTATTATTATTGTTGTTGTTATATTGATCAATAATGATCATTATCAACATTATTGTAGTTATCATTATTACTATATTATCATTGTTATTATTATTACTATCATTGTTGTTGTTATAATTGTTGTCATTAGCATTATTATTATTAAATTTGTTGTTGTTATTTTTGCTGTTAGGGAGAAACGAATCTGTCGGTGATGGGATTGCACACTTATTTTTGACCATGTTTTATGATGTTAAAAGACGAGCGAAAAAATGACAAAGCATTAACACTGGTTTTGTTGTTAGTTCTGCTATCACATTTACTTTCACATATGCTTTTTCTGTTATATGATAAAATATAATTTCAACAATCGTGCTTTCTGTTTTATTTAGGGAAATATAATAAACGATGCAATTATTTAGCAAATGTAGGGATGAGTCGCCTCGACGCGTCTACACGGGCGTCGTCGACAGGTGTGTTCTCGTGGTAACATCTCCGAATCTGCTTCGAACCCACGCGCAGACGACCTTCAAATGACCCGCTTCGGGGTTGCAAAACTTCGACGTTTTATCGCAAACACAAGCACATAAAACCCATTTCCGTGTGCATGCAGGTCTTTTTTAGCTGTTATTAATTTGCATGTGCAGAACGGGTTTTTGCTAATAAGTTTACAGTCGTTTTACGTTCAGGTAGCGAGGTTTTTGCGAGAAGTCGTTGACCTCAATGTAGAGTAGGTGCGCAGTGCGCATTTCCTTCGTCATGGGCTCGTTCCCACTTCGATTCAGGAACGCACTTTAAAGAATCTCTTCTGGCACCAAACGATATTTTTCGAACAATTGAGACCCGTTGTGGCCCGTAAGTCCCTCAGCTGATTAAAGTCGTTTGTTATTTGAACGTTAAAGTACATCGCTATGACTTGTCTATTCAATTTTTTTTATCTATTTTGACTGCCGCCGGGCTATTTTATTCAGTTGATACAAATTAACACACACTTTAATTTAAATATTAATGAGAAAACGAATGAATAGATACAACGAATGACAGATAGGCATAGAAAATAGGTTATTATAACAGCAAAACATAAACAGAGGCGTCAGGGACAAGAGGGTGGCTATGGCGATCAAGCTGGAAAAAATGGCGCCCGATACGGAAGGAGATAACTTTGTTTCACTTGACTGAATAAAATCACCTGGCGGCAGCTAGAATGGATGCAAATAACGCCACCCCAGAGCATGTCATGGAAGAAGTCACACAAGACCCGCCCATTGGGCAGTAGTTGATAAGCTGCGATTGGTCGAAACTACACGAGGGGGCGGAGCTACCTGGAAGAAGGAAATATGTTGGCGGGAGAAGCTGTGGGTTTGTCCTTATAAGGTCATTAACTTCGCCACCCTCTGGATGACTTGGACGGATGCCATCCGTCTCATCCTTATCCAAGGGTTTCTCCAAACTGAATAAAATCGCCTGGCGTTGACCAAAACAAAGTTCTTAAAGGAAGCAATATTGATGAAGTGGCTACTAATTAAATGTCTAGATCAATCGTGGCGGAAGATTTGGCGTGTTGGGGTGGGAGTGAGTGTGGCTATTCTTTCATTTCCTTGGCGTTTTGAAGACCTAAAAAGGAAAAAAAAAGAAAATGTTTCGGCTTCTGCCTTTTCACTATTGCTCACGACTTAAATATTTGTTCTCTCTGTCGACAAGCAATCTTATTGAAAGAGAGAGTAATACATACATATACCAAAGGCTTTTCCCCCCTTACACGGTGGGGTAGCCAAAAAGAAAAAGGCATAGAGACCACTCCCACCCATTCCATTTCCTATATATTCCACTCCCCTCCACCCTCCTCCCTCCCTCTTATCTTGGCACCTCCTGGATGACGGGTCATCCCTGTACCTTGTCCACTGCCCTGGGTCAGAAGCAGTGTCGCAAGACACAGCACATCCACAGCAAGGCCGCTTCATAAATTCGGCGACCCCCCCCCCTCTTCGTCCACCCATGCAGAAAAGGAGAAGACGGAGAGAAATCCCTTCGGGCTGCATCAAATAATAATAATAATAATAATAATAATAATATCAGTCGATCGCTACTTATTTCCAGTGTGACCAAGCTAATATCGATTCAATAGTCTACTTCCTCACGTTATCTTCTGCCTCTTCCTTTCTAACATCGCACATTTTTTCCTTATCATGATCATATCTGGTCACATTAAATCTCTCTCTCTCTCTCTCTCTCTCTCTCTCTCTCTCTCTCTCTCTCTCTCTCTCTCTCTCTCTCTCTCTCTAAGTCAGAACAAGTCTATCGTCAAGCTTCCTTTCCGTAAATTTCAACAATTATTTTTTTTTTTTCGGTCCTTTCTCCAACCTTGAGATTCTTCTCACTTTCTCTTTACAAGTCTCGCTCTCTTCCACTCTCCCTCTCTTTCTCTACTTCGACCTCTTTTTCTGCACACACATACACACACACACACACACACTTTCACACGACTCGACGGCGCAGTGGTAGCGTTCGCAACTGCTAACCCAGCGGTCTGAGTTCGAGTCCCGCCCAAGGCTGAAATAAATTCAGTAACACTGCGCTGCGAGCCGTTACTCCAACTCTCGTGGACGGGGAGTTGGGTGTATGTGTGCGTGTAAGGTCACAGCATTACCCATAGATCGGTCATACATGAGATCTGAGCTCTCCTTCGGGAGGGTAATAACTATCGATCATGAGTCCAACATGTGATCCAAGACCATGGTGAATTACACACACACACACACACACACACACACACACACACACACACGTATGTTCTATATTTGGTCGTGTATGTATGTGTAGCATGTAGGGCCAAGGTGCTCAGCCTTCTACATTTTGAGAGGTGTCAACGACGGGACCCCACGAGTGACGGTCCTACGAGACGGGCGTCAGAGAGAGTCATCTCCCCTCGGTTTTCAAAACTCGTCAACATCTTCACTTCCATCTGGTGGTGCAACCTCGAGGGGCTGGCACTCGGTGTCCGGATAGAACCCTAGATATGTTTTTATGAACTTTGCATTTCCTCTTACTTTTCACATTTGGAAAACTGACAACCGGCGACTGATCACAATGCAGGCAACAGTCCAACGTGTCTTCCCGGAGAGGTCTATCGGGAAGACCCGAGGACCGTTGGCAAACACCGTGGGGCTGCGGTTTTTATAGTCAGTGAATTTTGAGGGAACAGTCTACACTAACCGACCCTGTTTTTTTTTTTTTTTTTTTTGTCATGTTTTTTAAGGAAGGGGAGACTATGATTTAGAATAAGTATATATTGCTCAAATACTCATAAACATAATATTATATTCTCTACTTTCTCCTTAGTAATTTGTCAACTAAGGACTGGTCTGCTGTCCCTTAGTGCGGCTTTTCCTTGTCCAAAATATCCGGATGGAAAATCTCGTCGGCGATTTTTTCTGGGGAATTTCTAAAAGCGAATCCAAAATGTCGACTTTTAGATTAATTTTTTACTCCAGAGCTGCATATGACGTCAATTGATTTTTTTTTCTTTTTTTTTGCAACCTCATAGTGGGTTTTTGATCTGTGATTTTTTCCCCAGAGAATCGTTACATACTCTCTTTAATGCCAGCTATATATTTTATGTTATTTGTTTATTTTTTTCTTAACTTTATCCAGCTCGTCATCTAAGTTTTAATCTCGATTGAGTGGCCTGACCTGTGATGTAGCACAAGTATTCCTATTTATATTTTTTTCAGTTTTGTGTTTATTTGTTTTTATTATTATTATTATTATTATCATTATTATTATTATTATTAGTTTATATATATATATATATATATATATATATATATATATATATATATGTATATATATATATATATATATATATATATAATATATATATATATATGTATATATATATTTGCATATATTTTTTTTACTTTTATTATTAATATAGATATTATCATTACCGTTGTTATTACTATTATTATTGCATTATTAATTATTGTTATCATTATTACTATCATTATTATCATTATTATTATCATTATTATTATTATTATTACTATTATTATTATTGTTGTTGTTATTGCATCAGTGATTCTGGGAGATTTATTCCTGAAATATGTGAAATCATGGCCAATGTTTTTTCTATACTTTTGACGAATTTCTCCACCATCACGATCTTGATGTGCAAGGAAGGCAGATGAATTTTTCTTAGGATAAAAAAGAGAAGGGAGATTGTGATATTCTTTCCTGGTTTCAGTGATGCCCATTTTGGTCACATTTTTTTTTACATAATTATTTTAGTCCCACGTATAAGGAGCGAGAGAGAGGAAAAAAATACGTGGTTGCATTCCGAACAAAAGTGACACAACTCTCAGGTCACCACATACTTGAAGTCCCCATTTTCATTGTATTTTATTTACTCTTACATTTATTCATTCAGATATTTATTCAAATAATTTATACATATATATTTATTTGTTTTAGGTAACTTTTTTTTCTCCGATACCAAGGCAGATTTTGTTGTCGACCAGCAACTCGCATGGAGAGGTATACCCATAGTAGTTGACAAGGTTAGGTTATGTTAGTTTAACCCAACCTGACCTAACCTAACTAGACCTTCTCTCTAGCCCATCAGTGCAAAAGGACAAGAACATAAGAATGGAGGGGACTTCAAGAGACCATAAGGCCTATACTAGGCAGTTCCATATCCCTTACCACCTTACATCCCTATCCATAAAAGTATTTAATCCTCTCTTCAATTTGTTTCAGCGCTGACTAGTGAATGGCTACAAAGTCTGTGCCATTCGTTAACCACTGTAGGTAAATCAGTTCTTGCCTATTTCTTACACTCAAGACAATGAACACAAGATACATTCTGGCCTCCACACTTGACGAAGAAGCTACTAATGAAGGAATATTTGTCTACAAACCTTGTACTCTGCCTCCACTGCTTAAAAAAAAAAAAAAAAAAAAAAAAAAAAAAAAAAAAAAGTCTACGGGTTAACGCAGGACACCATCACAGGCAATCAATTTCTTGGCCCATGAATGGAATGGATGAAAAACACGATCGTTTGCGAGGATGGTCATTTTGATCCTTGGAACATCGTAATAAATTGGTTCCAGTATTGAGAAATTTGATGCTGTCTCCATTACTGATATAAGATACTTCTTTGTCGTGAATATTTCAAGGAATCTTCGGTAGTACTCACCTTTCTGGCAAGTTCATGTCATTAAAAAAAAAAAAAAAAATTGGTTTAACGTCACAAACACCTCTATCAGGATGCTAAGATGGTGTCCATTACAGAAGACTTTGTAGCTTTAAATTTAATTAATCATGCTCGCAGTTCAAATCGCCAGTGGCAGGGTGTGAACCGCCACCATCTCGACCTTCGCCGTAAATACCGAAGCCACTCAGCCAGCGAGCATCCTAAAAAAAAAAAAAAAAAAAAAAAGTTCGTACGTTTGATTATTTGTTTCTTTTGTAAAAGAAGAGTTTTCTGTTATATGATTGTTATCTGCGTAAACCAGAGGAACAGGGGAGCTCATAAAGAACTGTTTTGGGTTTCCTTTTGAATCGGTTAAGCGAGCGAGCGCCACTCCTACGCGTTATGTTATGGCCAAGTGACCACAATAATCACCAGAACGAACAAATCTGCAAAACACGAAACCAACTCAAATGTAGAGAAAATAAAGAAATATATGAATAAGTAAATAAACAAACAAATGAATAGATGAATAAATAGATAACTAAGTAGATAAGTAAACAGAAAAATATATGGATAGATAAGTGGATGAATAAGTGAATAAATAAATTAATAAATAAGTAGATAAAACATTGAAGACATTATGACGACCGCGGTGAACGCAAACTTTAGTTTCTGTAGAAGATTCTAGAAGTTTGTCTGACTTCTGTATACAGATTTGGGTCAAGGAAAACATCGCTCAGCCGAATGATCAAGTTTATACCTCATTGTTATGATTGTGTATGTATATATATATATATATATATATATATATATATATATATATATATATATATATATATATATATATATAATCTATGCTCGTAGGGTTACGTCTGTGCTTCCTGTATTACTCACGATGTAAGTGGAAACAATATTGCAAATCGTGGAAACATTTTACTATTACTATTATTATTATTTTGTTTTGGCTGTTTGGGTGCTTATTCCATGTATTATTTTACTTATCTATATATTCATCTAATTATATATTTAACTGATTATTAATATCTTTATTTGTTTATTTCTTTGTATGTTTATTATTTATCTACATTTCTGCACCAAACCTTGTCATGGACCAAGTGGTCTCTAGCCCACTTGTTTTGCAATTCTAATTTATTGCAGTTGCAAATGTCTTTGTGCATTGCCGATCGCACGTCTGTTCTCCAGTCTTTCCTGTGGCCGTTGCCCCTTGATCTCTCCGTTCCTATTCCTTCATGTCATTGTTGACATTTTCCCCTCCCTCCACATACAATTCTCCCGTAAGAGGGCGGAGCTGCCATCTGCCGGCAGGATATTGAATCTCACAAGAAGAAAAACAAAACCCCAACATTAAATTATCTGTAACGAAGTTGGGTGTAGGAAAAAACTATAAAGAAACAAAGAAACACGACAATTAGTTAACAAGATAAACAGTTGGTGTAGATCACAACGAACTCCTGAAGTATTTATTCAAATGAATCTTGAGTTTGAACTGCACAACGTTCCGTCGTTTGTTCGATTTGCCATTTGTCTGTTTAACCAAGTACAACTTTTATTAAATTATTTTTCCTTCTAAATGCCATTGTCTGCGTTTTAGAAAAGAGTGGAATATATAGTTAATGTAAAAATTGTTCTTATATATATATTTATATATATATATATATATATATATATATATATATATATGTATATATATATATATATATATATATATATATATATATATATATATATATATATATATATATATATATATATATATATATATATATATATATATATATATAGTATATGTGCGATGAAGCAGATGTGAATGGTTTAAAACATCGCTTTGTTCTATTTCCGGCAGAGAATTTCATTCACACGAAAAAATTGCAGCGGAAGGGTCAAGCGCAATCGCGAGCCTTTGTCGACAACCAACGCATCTTGATGAAAGATATACCTTTTTCTTCTTCTTTCTCGTCTTTTTCTTCTTCTTCTTCATTTACTTCTTCTTCTTCCTCTTCTTCATCTTCTTCTTCTTTTTCTTCTTCCTCTTCTTCTTCTTCTTCTTCTACTTTTTCTTCTTCCTCTTCTTCTTCATCTTCTTCTTCTTCTTCTTCTTCTTCTTCTTCCTGTCGTGAGAATCCGAAGGACATTAGTCTGTATTCCTCCTCTGAAACGAAGATGGACATTATAGCTTTGAAGAATGTAACTGACTCTTTTATATATATATATATATATATATATATATATATATATATATATATATATATATATATATATATATATATATATGTGTGTGTGTGTGTGTGTGTGTGTGTGTGTGTGTGTGTGTATCACTTTATTCTTATTTTTCATATTTATCTCATCATCATCATCATTATTATTATTATTATTATTATTATTATTATTATTATTATTATTATTGTCATTATTATTATTTTATTATTTGCTACTTTCTCTAAACAAAGATTGTTGTAGGGAGACAGAGGATTGTGCATTGGGCACATTCCCCTTCCACTTCCCCCTTCCCCCTTCCCTCATCCTCTTTCCCCTTTCCCTTCCCCTTCCCTTTTCCCCCTTCCTCCTTTCTCTTCCTCTTCCCCTTCCCCCTTCCCCTTTCCCGCTTCTCCCTTCCCCCTTTCCCTTCCCCTTCCCCCTTCTCCCTTCCTCCTTTCCCCTTCCTCCTTTCTCTTCCTCTTTCCCTTCCCCCTTCCCCCCTTCCCGCTTCCCCTTTCCCTTCCCCCCTTCCCCCCTTCCCGCTTCCCCTTTGCCGCTTCTCCCTTCCCCCTTCCCCTTTCCCTTTCCCTTCCCCCTCCCCCTTTCTCCTTCTCTTCCCCTTCCCCCTTTCTCCTCTTCCCCTTCCCCTTTCCCGCTCCTCCCTTCTCCCTCCCTTTTCCCCTTTCTTCTTTCTCTTCCCCTTTCCTTTTTCTTACCATTTTCCTTTCCCCCGTTCCCCCTCCCTCTTCCCTTTTCCCTTTCTCCCTCCCCCTCCCCTTTCCCCCTTTCCCTTCCCCTCCCCCTCATCTCCCTTCCCCCTTCTCCTCCCCGTTCCCCTCCCCATTTACTCCTTCCACCCTCCCTACAGACGTTGGGGGAATATGACCCTCCGGTGAGATTCGAACTCGGACCCCCGCAGCTCTGGTCAAGTGAGGTCAACCTCTCGAGCGCAAGAGGTCCATCGTGAGCTGAATAAAATCGCCTGGCGCGCCGAGCAAGAACAAAGATAACAAAGATCTCGAACAGATATAGTTATATTATTCTGAATGTCGTCAGGTGATTTTATTCAAATGTGACGTCATCTCCCGAGGTCCCGTGCGGCTACCGGTGACGTCTGCTTTTTTTGGCTGTCCGGCCACGAAGGGCAACGGTGATGGATTTGGTTGTAGGTATATTGACGCACCTCTGTCTTACACAAACGCACGCGCACACACACACACACACACACACACACACACACACACACACACACACACACACACACATTTTGCCCATATGGGATATCGACAGCATAATTTCTATACAGGAATGTCCCTACGGACCCAAGTCACGTAGGATCTTTGTATGATTGGAGATAGAAGCGCTGGTTATTGGTGACGAATTACTATTTTCTCCTCTCTCTCTCTATGTCTGTCTATATATCTATCTCTCTGTCTCACCTCTCTCTCTGTCTATCTATATATCTATCTCTATCTCACCTCCTCTCTCTCTGTCTCTAATCCTTTTCTTATTCTCCACTCTCCCCTTGTCCCATCTGGATTCCCCTCTGATTCCCCTCACATTTACCTATTAGCCTTATCCTCCCCTTTCTCCTATTCCTCCTTCCTCTTCTCATCCCTCTTCCCGTCCTCTACACCCTCTCTACCCCTCCCTTTCCTCCTCTCCTCCCCCTCCCCTCCCCCTCTCTTTCCTTTCCCCTCTCTCTTTCCTTTCCCCTCCCTGTTCCTTCCAACTTCCCCTCCCTCTCTCCCCCTTTACCCTTCCCTTCCCCCCTTCCTCTCTTTTCCTTTTTCCCTCCTTCACTCCCATTGCTCCTCCACTCTCTCCTCCTTTACTTCTCCATTCCCTCCTGCCTCTCCTCCCTTCTCCCTTCCCTTCTCTCCTCCCTTCTCCCCTCCCTTCTCCCCTTTCTCCATTCTTCTACAATTCGCCTTTATTCCATCCTCTTACTCTCCCAGTGGCTCTTCATTCTCTTTCTTCTCCACTTCAATCCCCTCTTCCCCTGTCTTCCTCCTCCTTGTTTTCATCCTCTTTTTAATCTTCTCCCTACCGTTCTTCACCCACTTCCACCCTTCCATCCTTCCACCCTTCCACCCTCTGCGTTCTGCGGACGTTCCATCCTCCGAAACCGGGGGCGGTTTGTCTTGCCCGCCATGTTGTGGTCTCGTGTCTCGGTCGCCCTTGCACCTTCCTCCTTCCCACCCACCACGCGTCCGTCGCTCTTGACTCCCTTGAGAGTCGCGTCTTGAGAGCCGCGGGAGTCG
The DNA here is from genome assembly GCF_046742065.1 of Oratosquilla oratoria. Lineage (NCBI taxonomy): Eukaryota > Metazoa > Arthropoda > Malacostraca > Stomatopoda > Squillidae > Oratosquilla > Oratosquilla oratoria. The sequence continues at coordinate 19,021,139 of NC_134790.1, forward strand.
AGAGGCGGGAGAGAGTGGCTCTTGTTAGTAAATCCATCCTCTCTGGCTCATCTTCCCGCCCATCGAGATAAGCAGACCGCTGTGTGTGTGTGTATGTGTGCATGTGCGCGCTGTAGCGAACAAAGTACTTTGAGTTTATATTGATAAGTGTAGATAAAACAAAGATAGTTTTACTGAGTGTGTGTGTGTGTGTGTGTGTTGTAGCGAAGTAAACATTTTGAGTTTATATCGATAAGTGAAGCTAAAACAAAGATGGTTTTACGAACAAGGGTGTGTGTGTTTGTGTGTGAATTTGTTTAAGTGTGCTTTTTGAGGGGCATTGTGACTACGTGCATACGACTCTGTAACATATTTTGAAGGTTTTAATCTCACTAATGTCATATATATACTGAACTTTGATACCCAAGGACTGGGGCTTGGTAAGGTAGGAGGAAGAGGAGGAGGAGGAGGAAGAGGAGGAGGATGGGAGTGGAGGATGGAGGAATGAGGTTAGAACTTCATCCGTATGAGAACCACGTGTTATTGTTTTTTCTTCAGACTAACACCAGTCCATTTCAGTCAACTATTAGCTACTCTTGTCAGTTATTAGTGGCCAACTTCAATCTTAGTCAACTTCCGGACACACAAACCTGCCTCATGCGCTTCGTTGTTTTCCTTGTGTCAATACGATTTCGAGAAGATGAATAAAATCGGCTGGCGACAGAATGAAAGGGATCGTGCGGTCGGTAAGGATTAACCAAAATGACGATTAACCTCAACGCAAATTAATCAAATTGTCTGGAAGTTGGTTAACGCCTTAGACCTACAACAGTGGCGCATTTGATTGAATTTATTTTGGTTAGCGACTGACGATTCTGTACTATTTTTTTAGCCCTTAGTCGAATGTTACCATGCACAGAAAAAATGTATTTAGGGAAATAGAAGATTACAAAGAGTAAGGTTGGAGCAACAAGAGCAATTGCAAAGAAGTATATTGCCGGAAGGGAATCTGTGAAGAAGGTTGTAAGGATATGTAGATTCTGACCCTAAGCTGCCACAAACAAAGAGAGAAGCAACGTAGAAGAAATTAAATAAATAACTATAGACGGGAAATATAGTTAGTGCATTCCAACCTGTCAATCAAGTTCCGCCCCTCTCCTCACTGCTGCATCCTGATTGGTGGGCCCATTGTGTACCCAAAGTCAGGTAGGCATCTTCACATTAACTCATAAATGGTATTGTTAGAATATACAGCATTTCACCACGTTAATTGCATTATAAATGTCACTAGGACAGGAAGTGGGCGGGGCTTTGGTGCAAAGCTGCCATGATTGGACGAGAGATGAAAGGTGGGAGGTGCAGGCAGCCGGGGTCAGCGGACGGAGGATCCGGGTGGGAGGGAGAGGAGGGCTCGCGGGCAGACAGGAAAAACTGGACACAGGAAAGAAGTGGTAATTTTGTGTTGGAAATGTGTGTCCGCATCAATTCTTCTGATTTGTCTATTTTATTTTATTTTATTCACTTGTGTATATATATATATATGTGTGTGTGTGTGTGTGTGTGTGTTTGTGTGTGTGTGTGTGTGTGTTTGTGTGTGTGTGTGTGTGTGGATAGATATATACACATACTCGTACATAGTATTATATTCAGCTTTAACGCGTTTGTCCTATATATAACCTCAAAAAAAACCTTCCAATTGCTATCATTCGTCTTGGCTATCCATGCACTTAGGGCAGAAGCGACGGCTTCGGCCGTAGTTCCGGGAATACGAATGGAGTGCCACAAAAGAACAAAGTGGCAACTGGACATATAGTGTGCCCCACAGGCTCGGCCATAGGCTCTTTCACTGAAACACAGAATCGATCGACGCCTCCTCCCCTTTTGACTTCTCTCCCACTCTCTCTCTCTCTCTCTCTCTCTCTCTCTCTCTTTCTCTTTCCACCTCTCCGCCCTCCTGTTCATCCCAGTTCCACGTCGTCCGTCTTTCATAATTGTTCTCTCGCCGCATCATTTCGTTTCCTCCGGTCTCTGACATTTGTCACCTTGTTCTCGCCCCCGTTCTCACCCTCACCTCATTCTCTTCGCCATTTTCACTTTCGTTAATAGAAAAATAATTTATCAATATGCTTTTCTTCTAAATGCTAACACACCCAGTCTCCCTCTGATCGGTAATCAATCCACGGTCACAAGGCCAATCATCCTTCCGTATCAATTGCTCCCTTTCCACGTGTACTTGTGTATCAGTTTCTTCTTGAAACACTTGTCTTCAACAACCACGCCTCTCGCGGCTCACTGTCACCAGTAACTCTTCGTTCTCGTCCACCCCAAACACTCTCAAGGTAACTTATTACTCCCTAAGTGTGCGTTCATGTCGCTCAGCACCGTGTTACTCTCGTTTTATGCGATTCGGTGGACTCAGGTCAGACCAGGTTAAACTTTAAGGATCACGCAAGCACGGTTATTCAACAGGAAATTTACGTTGTCCAATAGCTTCTAACCTAACCTAACCTAATATATCCTAAATTACCCTAACCCTATCTATCCCAGCTTGACCTAACCTAACCTAACCTAATATATCCTAACCCTATCTATCCCAACTTGACCTAACCTAACCTAATCTAATATATCCTAACCTATCCTAACCCTATCCCAACTTGACTTAACCTAACCTATCCTATTCTAACCTAACCTATTGTAACCATTTCATAAAAAATAGATCTTTCAAATGGAAAAAAAAGTGAAAAACGTGTTTGCGTGATACCGGAATAGAACCCGGACCGGAACCGTTCTTGTGCCCCAGGGCTGTGTGTGTATACTGTACACACTTGTAGTCACCGATGTCACGTCCCCCGTCTCACCTGAAACCATGTGCTCATTTGTACTTGTACTAAGCAGTACATCCACAGCTCCATTCCCTCTTTCACCTCATGATGTGTACCCTCCCATTTCCTCCATGTATGTGTCCGTGTGAATCTGTGTGTGTGTGTGTGCGTGTGAATGTATGTGTGTGCGTGTGTATGTGCCTGTGAATGTGTGTGTGTGCTGTCATGGTCTGATTTATGCCCCCATTGTAAGGGAATAGAAAAAAAAGAGGAAACAGTTAGGACAGAGGGAAAGGTAGGGAGGCAGGGAGAGAGCGAAAGAGAGAGAGAGAGTGGGGGAGAGAGGGAGAGAAATGCGACCTTGCCCTGCCTCGCCTCACGGGAGACAACTCTGTTCCTGATCAAGTCAAGTTAGCAAAGGAGGAATTGAAGCTCAATTGGTTGTCATGGGAACCACGTCAGCCGGTCATGAGGCCCCACAGCAGCGGCCCTCTGTGCTGTTGCTGTGGGACATCCGGTCCTCCACAGCGGCAGCGGAGGGATGCAGATGTCCCATAGCGTCCAAACAGCGTCAGTGACGTCATAAATTCAATCTATGACGTCATAGATTGGAGAATGACGTCAATTGTTTTCGATTGTCAATACACCGTTTTGTATTATCATCGCGACAATTTTCTTCGTTCTTTCTGACTGCCGTCAGGTGATTTTATTAAAGAATTAGAAGACGACAACGACCACTATCCAATCTTGTTCAGTTATTCGGGTTAGGGCGTCGAGGTGATGGCGGATCGAACCCTGGTACCGGCGAGTTGAACTAAGGGCATGGTTTATTAGATTCCACGCTACTAAGTCCTCTGTAAGGGGCACCGTCCTAGCCTCCTGACAGGGGGGAGTTTCGCTATGTTAAACCGAATCAATATCTCAATATTATTGACAATATAAGGATGGTATTGATGCAACTGCGTAGTGTGGGGAATTTCACAATAACATTGTTTCAATATATTATGTAAGTCATATTGACAGCTCAAGGGCCGCTTAACTCGATTAAGCCTTGGAGGGTTAGGATTTAATCTTGATGAAATGGTCTGAATATACATTGCTCGATCCATACAATCAAGTTTGGGTAAAATTTCAGAATCGGGCAATCACGGATATTTGAAATAAAGATTACGTTATCCAGTTGCTTGTAACTTAACCTAACTTAACCTAAATTAACCTAAGTTAACCTAACGTAACCATCCTGCAGGAAAAATATTTTTCAAATTAAAAAAAAAAAAAAAAGGGAAAAATATGTTTCCATGATACTGGATTTGATTTGTCTTGAGAAGAAAATTGAAGAGGTTATGGAAATCTCTTCTCCAACTAAATTGAATTGTCTGGTGTTTGCCAGAACGAAATCAATGAAGTTAGCCACTGGCTGAAGGGGTGTCGATCTCTTCTTGAGCTGAATAAAATTGCCTGGAGGCAGATAATGCGAACATAAACGTGCCATAGCCATCGAGAAGGTTTTGGCATTTCTCTCTCTCTCTCTCTCTCTCTCTCTGTATATACGAATATATGTGTCTGTAGTTGTGTGTGTGTGTGTATGCAGCTGTGTGTGTGTGCGTGTGTGTGCATGCGTGTGTGTGTGTGTGCGTGTGTGTGCACGCGTGTGTGTGTGTGCGTGTCTCCCCTCCCTCTCTTGTTTCACATTCTCTTCATCCGCAAGGATCCTTCCTCCCTTCCTTCTCCTCTTCTCTCTTTTGATTTCTATTTCTCTCTTTTTATTTCCTTTTCTATTCTCTCCCCCTCTTTTTCCCACTCTTCCTGTCCCTTCCTTTCACCCCTTCTCCTCTTTTCTTCCTATTATCTTTCCTCCTCGTCTCTTCCCTCCCTCCTCCTCCTTTCTCCTCTCCCTTTCCCACAACGCTTCCTGCCTCTTCCTCCTTCTATCTCTCCTTTCTCTTCCCCTTCTCTTTATCCCTCTTCTACTTTTTCTAACTCTCCTAGCTTCTCTTTCTTCATCTCCTTTTCCTCCTCCTCCTCCTCCTTCTCCTTTTCCTTCTCCACATTTTCCTCCTCATCCTCCTCCTCTTCCTTCTCCTTTTCCTTCTCCACATTTACCTCCTCCTTCTCCTTCCTCCCTTTCTCCTCCTTCTCCTCCTCCTCCTCCTCTTCCTTCTCCTTATCCTTCTCCACGTTTTCCTCCTCCTTCTCCTTCCTCCCTTTCTCCTTTTTCTCCTTCTCCCTCTCTTTCTCCTTCTCCTCTCCTCTTTCTCCTATCCTCCTTCTCCTCTTCCTTTTCCTCCTCCTCCTCCTCCTCCACAATTGCCTCCTTCTCCTTCCTCTCTTTCTTCTCCTTTTCCTTCTCCTCCTCTTCTTCTTTTCCTCCTCCTCCTCCTCCTCCTCCTCCTCATCTTCCTTCTCCTCCCTTCTGCTCCCTTGTCCTATTCACATGTTTCTCGTAATCTCCTTCTCCTTCCTCTTCTTCCCCCTCTTTCTCCTACCTCTTCTTTCTCTCCGTTTCTTCTTCCTCTTCTTTCTCTTACTTCTTCCTTCTCTCCGCTTCTTCTTCCTCCACGTTCCTCTCTTCGCCCTTCTCCTTCTTTTCCTCCTCATTTTCCTCTACGTTCTTTTCCTCCTACTCCTCCTTCTTCTTATTTTTATCTTTCTCCTCCTCCTCCTCCTCCTTCTCCTCCCCTCCTTCTTCTCTTCCTACTCCTTCGTCTCCATTTCCCTCCTTCTTTTCCTCCTTATCCTCCTCCTCTTCCTTTTCATTTTCCTCCTTTTCCTCCTCCTCCTTCTCCTATTCATTCTCCTCTTTCTCGTTCTCCATATCCTTCTTCTCCTCCTTCTTTTCTGTCCTCCATCTCCTTATCCTCCTTCTTTTCCTCCTCCTCCGTCTTCTTTTCCTTTTCTTTCTCTTCCTCCTTATTGTCCTTCTACTCCTCCTTCTCTTCTTTCTCCTCCTCCTCCGCTTCCTACTCCTTTTCCTCCTCCTCCTCTCCTTCCTACTCCTTTCCTTCTTCTCCTCCTCCTCCTTTTCCTCCTCCATTTCATTCTCCTTCTCGTCCTCCATATCTTTCTTATCCCCTTTCTTCTTTTCCTCCTCCTCCGTCTTCTTTTCCTTTTCTCCCTCTTCCTCCTCATTCACCTCCCCCTTGTGCTTCTTCCCCGTCATCTTGTGCCCCTCCTCCCACCTCCCCTTCCCCCTCCTCCCTCTCCTCCCTGATAAGGCAATGTTAGCAAGAATACGAGAGATGTTGTGCAACATGTGGGCACGGTTGCAGAGGTCCTTCAAACGGCGGCGGGTGTTGCAATGTGCAAGATGTTGGCAGGGCCGATCTTCTTCCAACGGAGAACCTCGTTAACCCTCTTGACAACGGTGTTGTCACGGGCGTTGGCATGTTGGTATTATAAGCCTTTTGTTTCGGTCACCATCGTCTTCCATATTTTTTTATACTGGATGTTGTCAGGGAATTTTTGTTCGTCTCTGTGACAACCTCGGTGTTGTCAGAGGTGGCGGGAATTGTTGGCTGGGGGAACCTTTCCCGTGGGGAGGACTGGCTCAGACGAACACACGTTGTTGGTGTTGTTGTTTGTGTGCTTACGTCATCACTGAAACGGCGTCAAGGGTGTTGGCTTCATCTTCGAGGAAGGAGTGACGTCATTATTTTAGTTGATGACGTCACTGTCGTCGACGATGACGTCATCGTTGTTGTAGTCAACTACATCGTCGTCGTTGTGTTTTGCGTTTGGCGTCGTCGATGTCGTCTCCGTCTTCGTCTAATACGGCAGGAAGAGAAGAGAGAGAGAGAGAGAGAAGGTGCTCCTTCCTTCCTTCCTTCCTTCCTTCCTTCAAGTCACTCTCCTGCTCTCACTTGAGGTCGTTTGTGTTTAGACAAGGGCGTGGGTGGCTGTCGGAACTTAGCTCGAGTCCTGTGTCGACGTTGAGCGCACTTCAAGGGGCACCGATTTCAGTGTACACTCTTCTTTTATTTCTTTGTTTTTTCATGACGTTATTGTCACAATTCATCCTGTAAGGAAGATATGTTTTTGCTGTTGAAGTTTCTCTCTCTTTCTCTCTCTCTCTCCCTCTTTCTCTCTCTCCCTCTCTCTCTCTCTCTCTCTTTCTTTCTTTCTTTCTTTCTCTCTGTCTACTTGTCTTTCTGTTTCTCTCTCTCTCTCTGTCACTCTCTCTCTCACTCTTTCTTTCTGTTTATCTCTCTCTTTCTCTCGCTCTCTTTCTCTCGCTCTCTTTCTCTCTCTCCCTCACTCACTCACTCGCTCTCTATCTGTCTCTGTCTCTTTCGATCAAAGACAAAGAACCAGCTAGTATGGAAGAGATGAATAGAATAAGACTGTAACATCTTCACTACTGAGTGTGTGTGTGTGTGTGCGTGTGTGTGTATGTATGTGTGTGTGTTTGTGAACGCCACGGGGGATGGATGGAATCGCCTGCCGGCAGCCTTGGTCATAGGAAATGTGCCACCAGGTACGGAGGGGGCTGGAGCAAGTACAGGTGCCACTGCATGGACCAGTTGGTCGCAGGTGGTACAAGATGTCGGAATCTGTTCAGATTGGGAGGAATTTTAGGAAGTGTGACTGTGATCAGTGATTGGTCGGTTGCTTGCTAATTGGTATTGAAAGATGATGAGTGATATATATATATATATATACTGTATATATATATATATGTATATATATGTATGTATATATATGTATATATATATATATATGTATATATATGTATATATATATATATGTATGTATATATATATATATATATATATATATATATATATATATATATATAATGTATAATTTTTTTTTTCAATTTGTTCTTCATAATGTTTGTGACCAAGGCTGACCACGTGTGACCCGACATATAACTTGACCTAACTTAACCTAAACTCATCAATCTACCACTCAACCTTGTGTAACTGCTAAATAACCTTAACTCTGTGGACGGGGGGAAGCCACGGAGATGAATAAAATCGCCTGGCGGCATCTGGAAAAGGGCCACCTGGAACGGAAGGGTTTGTTTGTTGAGAGAGTTCGAATCCTGCAGGCACGTGAGCCGAGCGCGCTAACCATCGAACCATCGCGACTCCTCCCTCCTCTCCCCCCCCACTCCCTCCCCCTCCAACCCTTCGGCCTTCAGGAGTCGAAGATGTCGGGACATTGAGGTTGAGCTCCTCGTGGTTTCAATTGGGGGATGCTTTGTTCTTCGTCTTCTTCGTCTTCTTCTTCTTCTTCTGCTTCGTCTTCTTCTTCTACTTCTTCTGTTTTTTCTTCTTCTTCTTCGTCTTCTTCTTCTTCTTCTGCTTCTTCTTTTTCTGCTTCTTCTTCTTCTGCTTCGTCTTCTTCTTCTTCTTCTTTTTCTTCTGCTTCTTCTTCTGCTTCTTCTTCCTCGTCTTCTACTTCTTCGTCTCCTGCTTCTTCTTTGCCTTCTATTTCTTCCTATTCTTCTTCTTCTTCTTCAAGAGCCTCTCTTCGCAGCTCTTTTACGAACTTTATCTCTCTCCAAGAATCAGAAAGAGCCTCGCCTTGTGACGCTTTGCAAACTCGCTAATGTCCCTTTTTCTTATTCTTTTTTTCGCTCTTTCCTCATTTTTCTTCTTTTTTTTCCCCTTTGTCTTCCTCAAGGTTCAGGGATAGCCTCTCTGTGTCTCTTTTTTTCTTTTATGATATTTTGTTTACAGACTTTATTTATTCAAATTTTGTTTATTTATGCATGTATGTGTGCATGTATGTATGTATGTATGTATCATGTTCATTCATTTCTCTGTTTATTTGTTTATTTATTTATTTGTTTATCAGTTCAGTTACTCAATTATCTATCAAATGTATGTGTGCATGTATATATGTACGTATGTATCATGTTCATTCATTTATCTGTTTATCAGTTCAGTTACTCAATTATCTATCAAAAATATGTGTGTATGTATGTGTGCATGTATGTATGTATGTATGTATGTATGTATGTATCTCTGTTTATTTATTTATCTGTTTATCCATTCAGTTACACAATTATCTATCAAATGTCGTTTCACAAGAGCTAGGGCACGCCTTCTTGCTGCCACGTGTCCAGATGGGGCACTGTCTCTGGCTGGCTGGCTGGCACTTTGCCTTGCGCCGTCCATGCAAGTACATCTCCTCCCCTATCTCCCCCCCCCCTCTCCACCCGGGCCAGATCGTCGACGTGCCTTTTCTCACGTGAGCACGGACCGACTTCAGGCCGCGTCTTGGCTTTCCTCGTACCTCCTCGGCATCCCCTCTTCGAACGAGTAGGAATAGGGGCGAAGGAGGGAGAGAGAGAGAGAGAGAGAGGGAAAGGAAAGGAAGAGAGAGGAGAGAGGGGGAGGAAGAAACAAGGAAGAGAGTGGGGAAGACATTGGGAAAAAGAGAATGAGGGAAAGAGAGTTGGAGAGAGGGGAGTGGACGAGGGGAAAGGAGGATAGGGGAGGAGGGAGAGAAATGGAAGAGAGGGGAATTGAGGGGAGGTGGTTGGACGAGGGGAAAGGAGAGGAGAGGAGGGAGAGAAATTGAAGAGAGGGGAATTGAGGGGAGGGTGGTGGACGAGGGGAAAGGAGGAGAGGAGAGGAAGGAGAGAAATGGAAGAGAGGGGAGAGGGCCAGAGAGCAGTCAAGTGGAAATGAATGGAGTGTAGGGGTATGAAGGGAGCAGGAGGGGAAGACTTCCTACAACGCAGTTTTGGAGGCAAAAGGGAGGAGAGGAGGGAGAGAAGGAGGGGAGGAGAGGAGGAAGAGCACGCGTGGGGAGGGAGAAGAGGAAAGGGGAGAGAGGGCAAGGGAGGGGAAATGAGAGATATTGGAGGGAGGGAGTGGGAGTGAGGATGAGATGTGGGTTGGTGGCTTTGTTCGACGCACATTAGACCACGTGACTTGTCTGGGCACCGCCCCCTTCCTCCAGGTGAATAAAATCGTCTGACGGCAGCCGGGTTCGAGTCCTGTATACTTACGGTGGCTATTGCGGGTTCGTTGATCAGGGAGAGGTTCTGTCTCAAGGTCATGTCTCCTCGATAAACACGTGGCGGGGGAGAGCACGGCGGGAGGCGCTGAGCAGACCTGGCGGTCATCCCATCACTTTTATTATTGTTTTTTATGTTAACTGGTTTAATTGTCTGGCTTATTTATTTATTTATTTATTTTTATTTATTTGTCTTTTTACTGAAACCAACTCACACCCCGTTTTCTTATTGTATTTGAGGAGTCAGAAAATGGGTAGGATTCTTCTCATAGTGGCATGGTCCTTTGATTTTATTTATTTATTAATTTCGTTTTTATTTATC
>NC_134790.1:19041233-19048038 GCF_046742065.1 Oratosquilla oratoria
CTCTCTCTCTCTCTCTCTCTCTCTCTCTCTCTTATATACGAAACCTTCCATCCAAGGAACTTCTAGTAAATATGTAAGTTGTAAAATTTGCTGTGCGAATTTTAGGTGCAATTAATCTAAAATGATTATGCCCTTGGAAATAATCCTGTCTTATTCATTGGCCCGCGTCGTCATTGATTTAATGATGGCGGTGTAACATACGGTGATGTCACTTGTACTTAGGTGCCGAAGGAGTGAAGGAAACTCGGGTGAGTTTCGTTGGTTTTATTCTGGTTGGGTCGACGCGGGCAGGGCTCATGGCCCTGCCCTAAACCACAAGGTGACCGCGAGCTCGGGTCGGACTCTGTTGGGTACAAGTACAAGAGAGGGACTGACCTCGGGGCACCAAACCTGGCCCCCTTATATAGGCCTATTGCGTACGCTAAAGAAGCACACCAACCAGCCTGACCGAAATATGGCTCGGCAGGGCTCAGGTTGTGCTTTCGAGAGGATGCAAATTCATGTAGTACAGGCGCACCATAGACTTAACTCTAACACAATTACTAGAAGGCCGAAGGCCAGCTAATTCTACACAGTCTACCAATTCCTGGTTTCTCCAACTGCTGAGGTTGCGATGCCATAAGCCGAAATAGCACATGTGGGGGCTTGTTCGCCACAGCGGCGACGTTCCCATGATTATTACGAAGAGAATATCTACACAGTTTGCAACTGCACTTTTCTACATTCGGGTTTCTCTGTCAACGTGCAATGAGAGTAATCCTACTGTGGTCCTATGTAAGTTCATAAGTAAAGTATTCTTCCGAAAGCTTTAGTAAAAGGATACCTTTAAAAAATGTACTTAATGATCTGGCATCTCCTTTGAACTTACCTATGATCACTTAACCTGCGATTCTATCCTATGGGTGGTTAAGGAGGGATTTAAGGGTGATAGACGTAGAAAGTAAGAAGAGAGGAAAATCAAAGTAATTTTAGGCGCGCCTCAGGTCCGTAGAGGGTGTTATTCAAGTCGATGCTTACCTCATTATTTTTTCTTCATATTCAACGAAACCTATGACGAACTTTTATTATCTTCATGAACTTGAATTCAACGTTTTTTTCGTCACTTATTTTCCATATGAGAGCATAGTATCATAAAACTGTATGGGGATTAATGAATCATTATCGCCATCTTAATTGAGAAATTCACGAAGTCCCGTCCAGTATTTGGCAATACCTAACCTAACCTATCCTAACTTAAACTAACCTGACCTCGCCTAACCTGACTTAACGTAGTCCAAACTAACCCAACCTAACCTAAATTAAGCAAACATATTCTGACCTAACCTAACTTAACGAAAGTTAAACTAACTTGACCTAACCTAACTTGACCTTAAACTAATCTAACTTAACAGGACCTGACCGAACCTAACCTAAAGTAATCTGACCTTAAGCTAATCTAACTTAACAGGACCTGAACCTAACCTAACCTAAAGTAACCTGATCTTAAACTAACCTAATCTAACTAGACCTCACCTAACCTTACTCGACCTGACCTAACCTAACGTAACCTAACTTACCTAACCTGATCTTACCTGACTTAACTGGACCTGACCTAACCTAACCTTACTCGACCTGACCTAACCTAACGCAACCTAACTTACCTAACCTGATCTTACCTGACCTAACCTAGCCTGACCTGTGCTAACGTAACCTAAGCTAACCTAACCTAACCAAAGCGTTCAGAAACTTCGGGCACTGAAGTCTATCTCAGCAATTTTGTTTGCCTTGCTGTCAATACAATTACTTTTTTGTGTGTGTACTTGGTAAAAAGTATCACGCTTTTACAATATCAATGATATTGAAAAAGCATAAAATGAGCTCAATTTTCTCACAATTCTATGGAAAATGTCTATATAGCTGAACATAAACACATACACACACATGTTTGTGTGTGTGCTATGAATATATAAATACATATTAACGACTTGTTGTCATAACAAACTTAAAATCCTTGGCATTCGATCCTGAATTAATTAACAGTTTCTAATATGGCGACTTGTCGACGACTTGGTGTTGCCACGTGTGGGGGAAAGCGACGGTGCCACATCGACGCGAAACGACGAAGGAGGAAATAACAAGAGATATTTGAATCGCGGGGGGGGGGAGAGGGGGAGCTTATCTGTACTGGTTGTAGGGGTGGGAAGTCTTAGGGGGGCTTGTAGAGGGGTATCTCCCCACATCCCTCCCCCCCCCAGGAAGAAGATTAACCTTTTATTTTTTTTATTATTATTATTATTTTTTTTCAATATTTGTTCCGATATGCAGTCTAGTGGTCACCCCCTTCCCTACCTGGTGGTCCGTTTTCCTTTTACTTCATGTGTCGTCAGGTGATTTTATTCATCTCCATGTCACCCTCTGTGTGGCTAAGGAGGCATTGGGGATCCTTATTTTCAGCTGAATAAAGTCGCCTGACGGCAGTTAGAACGAAATATATAAATTTTTGGAACATATAATTCAATCCCAAAGCATTCCAAAAATATTACGTAATTCTGAAGGAAAGGTTCATAGAAAACGGGAAATTCCAGATATCAGAAGGATTTGGTTTATCGTCGCGAACTCCTCCTCTATTAGGAAGCTAAGGCGGTGCCCCTCACAGAGAACTTGGTAGTGTGTTATTTAATGAACCATCCCCTTGGTCCAACTCGCTGGCGGCAAAATTCGAACTGTCGTCACCTCGACCTCCGCCGCAAGTAGAGACGCTCTAACTCGAATGGCCAGAACTTTCTGATATTCGAATATTTGGATTTTTTTTCGAAGTTTTGAATTCCCATTAGAGAGAACTATTTATATGTACAATTGCATCATTGTGTTCACCCTGGTCTTTGGATCACGTGTTGGACTCGTGATCGACAGCTATTTCCCTCCCGTAAGAGAGCTCAAAGCTTGTATAACCGATGTATGGGTAATGCTGTGACCTCACACGTACACACACACCCAGCTTCCCTCCCACGAGAATTGGAGTAACGACTCGATGCGGAGTGATACTGAAATTATTTCAGCCCTGGGCAGGATTCTAACCCGGACCGCCGTAGTGACAGCCGAATTTCAGCATCGCTGCACTGCGAGCAGGTACTCCAACTCTGGTGGGCAATGAGTAAAGTGTATTTACCTAGTTGTATTTTACGGGAAGGGGAGCTATGCTCGTAGTGTCCCGTCTTCATATCTCATTTTATCTAAACTATTTTTAAATTCATGTATTGTTTATGCACACACCACTTTCTCATCTAACTTGTTCCAACTAGTGTGTGTGTGTGTGTGTGTGTGTGTGTGTGTGTGTGTGTGTGTGAGGTCACAGCATTACCCATAGATCAGGTCATATATGACCTGAACTCTCATTCGGAAAGTTGATAGCTGTCGACCATGAGCCCAACGCGTGATCCGGGTGTGGTGAATTATGCATACGCACACACACACACACTTAACCCGATCAGTCATATATGAGCTCTGAGCTCTTTTCCGAGAGGGAAATAGCTGTCGATCACGAGTCCAACACGTGGTCCAAGACCATGGTGAACCATGTTGAACCACATACACACGCTTACACACCCCATCAGATGCGAAAAGGCTTACAGATATTTGAATGACATTATGAAACCCCTTCCAAACCTTATATTCCCCCCTTTTACCAGCTGGCCAAGGAATTGTTCCCGTCCCTCCCTCTCTCACTCCCTTCTTCACTCTCCCTCCCTACTCTCCTCCATGGCTACCTGATGGAGTGTAGCCGGTCTCTCTACCTGTGCATCCGCCCCTAACCTAATCTGGCCCCTCGTACCTGCTCGCCCGCTATGTCACTTACCTCGAAGGAAATGGGTCGGAGGTCTTTGACCGACACACTGTCATGTCGAAGAACTCAAGGATTTGTTTGATTTATTCTCTATTTTGTTATGGAAAGGGATAAGGAGAGGAGGCTTGGAAATTATGTTTTTTAAGTCGTATTGGTTTATTTGTGTGCTTATTTGTTGTTTGTTCCTTTTTATTGTAATGTAGTTTGCGTTCTGCTTTCTTTCGCAATTCTGCTGTGATTTTCGTAGCTTTGTTTCACAAAATCATCGCGACTTTTCGTCATGTCGTCGTTTCACAAAACTAATGCGACTTGACGTCATATCCCAAGCTGTCGCGTCCAACCGTCCCCCTTCCACTCTCCGAGCGAACACATACGCCATATTACTTCATATCATCCTTTCATTTTATTTATCCGTTCATGTAGCTTTCATTTCATCTATTCAGACGCGGTGCTCTCTGAAAACGACATGACGTCATGTTTTTAACGAATTTCTGTCCGACCAAAGATTTTTTTTTTATCACCGACGTGGAATAACCTTATTTTTTCTCAAATATCAAATTATGCCAGTTTTTTATAATGTACATCTCACTGACGTGTCATTAATATAAACTTTTTACATTTGTGAATATTCATTTTTTGAAAACATGGTGCTTATGAATTCCTTCAGCAAATAAGAGCATTTGATAAAGAATTCAGTCTAATATTTTTACAATCACAACTAACTGTTGAAGTGTGTATGTTATGAGATATAGAGATAAACAGAAGTATAGGAATATGTCAGCAAACAATAGGTAATCTCTTAAATTAGGAAATTTCTAATAATCAAAAAGGAGAATTCTGAAATCTGGAAAATTTCTAATACCAGAAGCACCTGGTATATATTTCAACGGAGAGAATTGGTGGTAACGGGGAAGGTACCACGGGAATGAATACGCGTATTGAATCGCCGCCTGTCGATGTCAGTTTCGTTGCGAGTCGAACGCACAGCGAGTTCGACATGACGTCATCAAACTTTTTTGTTTTTGTTGTCGCACACGGAAAAATGCAATTAGCTGCGTCTTTTTTTTCGTCCCACGGTGTCAGCATTTTCATTCTTTTTTCATCTGTAGGCTACTTTGAGTAGCTTCCGCTAGATGACCATAAACACCTGTTGTTGTTGTTGTTGTCGACTGATAGTATCCCCCCTTCCCCTCCACCCCGCACGTGACTCACTTCCTTCTTTAGTGTCATTCACACGCACGCGCGCACGAACACACACACATGTGCACACGTGTACACACAGACGCACATACTGTATAAGGACATCCAAGATTGACTGACCTTGAGTTCACCTAACGCTCACCTGTTCGTACACACACACACACACACACACACACACACACACACACACACACACACGACTCGATGGCTCAATTGGTAGAGTTCCTGGCCGCCAGTACGGTGGTCCGGGTTCGAATCCCGCCCAGGGCTGAAATAATTTCAGAATATCTGCGCTGCAAATCGATACTCCAACTCACGTGGGCGGGGAGTTGTGTGTGTGTGTGCGTGAAAGGTCATATATGAGCTCTGAGCTCTCTTCCGGGAGGGAAATAGCTGTCGATCACGAGTCCAACACGTGATTTAAGACCGTGATGAATCACACTGAAAGGGTTGTGAAGTTACCTTTTAGCAGTGGAAGATTACAAGTTTCGAATTTGTGAAGCTTTTCCTTGAGAATGCTTGATGTGCTAATAGACAGAGAGGGCTGGGTGGACTGTGTGTACTTAGGCTTGGAGAAATCCTCTGACAGGGCACCTCACAAATTATTTCTATTTTAATTGGACAAATTAAGGTTTAAGAAGGAAATAGGCAAGAACTGGTTTACCTACAGTGAAGATTATATAACTTTATGGATGGGGATGACAGATGGTAAGGGACATGGAACTTCCTAGTGTAGGTCTTATGGTCTCTTGCAGTCTCTTCCATTCTTATGTTCTTAATTGGAGCACATCGAAGGGCTTACGGGAAATCGACTCTTGAAATTCTTACTTCCCGGAAGTTCAATTTAGGAACTTAGTCGCGGTGTTCCTCAAGGATCGGTGTTGGCGCCCGACGTAAAGAAACGACAAGTAAAAATGTAAATTTTATTTAAAAGATCTAGACAAAGTAACTAGAGCTAAGTGTAGGAAATTAACTTTTAAAAAATGTAAAGTATTGGTAATGGGCAAAATTACAAAATAGGACCATTAGTGATTTATCGAAAAGGAAGGGAAACAATAACAAAAGCGAAAGAGGAGGTTAAATATTGTTGGTGATTAATATTATGTCACCCAACAGGCACATTAGCAAGACTGTGGGCTAGACACAGACTTTCGATTAATATAATTTTTATTTCACTATATGAGCGGGGAGATGATAATGATGATAATAATAATAATTATAACAATAGATAATGATAACAGCAGCAACAACAACAACAATGATAATAATGATATTAATAATAATAGTAATAATAATAACGATAATAATGATAATAGCGATAAAAATTATATGTAGCGAATAATCATGTAGTACAGTCTAAAGTTTAGACTCTAAACACTAAAATGTCTAACGGCCATACACGACGTGCGCCCGCGCACATTACATCCCGGACGGAACTGCCTAACACCCCTCCCACCCCTTCCATCCTCCTCCTCTTCCTCTTCCTCCCATCCACTCCTCTTCACTGCAGAGAACACCTGGCTATTGCTGTCGCCGCCTGAACCACAAACACGGATGACGTAGGCGATGACGCGCCGCATTAACCAAGGCGACATGACGTCAGACTTTGTTTACCCGCTTCGACAGTGTTCGTTCATATTGGCGAGGCGACGTTCCACATTAACAAATAAATAGCGTCACTGTCCCACAAATAGATCGTTTTCAAAGATACGAATGAAATGATCAAGGACTGGGTGTAAAGTTAGGCATATGTTCACACCAACCGCTGCCAGCACGTCCGAA
>NC_134790.1:19078538-19081038 GCF_046742065.1 Oratosquilla oratoria
GATGCGTGCAGAAGTATGTAGATGCGAGAGGCAATTATTTTGAAGGAGACAACGTTTTGTAAACTTATGAAAATAAATAGTGTCTCTCATGACATTTTCTCATGACTTATTGAGCAATGGAGTATATATATATATATATATGTATATATATATATATATATATATAATATATATGTGTGTGTGTGTGTGTGTGTGTGTGTGTGTGTGTGTGTGTTTATGTGTGAGTGTGTATTTGTGTGTGCGCGCGCGCGAAGGCGCTTCTGTGTGTCTGCATGTGTGTGTATAAATACATAAAAGTACAATTATAACCCAGATAAATAAACAAGTCAGGTAAATAATACACAAATAAGTCAACAAGACAGAACAAATTACTACACAAACAGAAGGATCGACATTCAGACGTAATTTCCCACCGTTTTTCATTCGACATTACGGGACAATTGGCCTCATTAAGAGGATTCGCAAACGACGTTCCATCAACAAGAACAACATGCAGAATGACAAAAGAGGTTAATGTCTTGGCCTACCACCTCTGAGAGGTCCCTTCGGATGAATAAAATCGCCTGGCGGCAGGGAGAACGTAATGTAAAGAGTGGATAGTACTCAATGGGTTGAGTGACACGGGTTAAAGGAATTGAGGAGACGCCATCCCTGTACACACAACAAGTGAGAAGTTCACACACAATGAATGTGCAAACGTTATTTAGCATATGTATTATATATAACATAAGAACGTAAGAATAAAGGAGACTGCAAGAGACCATAAGACCTTCACTAGTCAGTTCCATGTCCATTACCACCTGTTATCCCCATCCATAAAGTTGTCTAACCGTTTCTTAAAATAACCGATAGTTTCAGCCCTCACTAAATGGTTACTATACTTTTATATATATACATATATATATATATATATATATATATATATACATATACATATATATACGTATATATATATATATATATATATATATATATATATATATATATATATACATATACATATATATACGTATATATATATATATATATATATATACACACACATATATATGTATGTATGTATGTATGTATGTATATAACGTGTTTACTATTATGGTATTGTTTAATAGCAGCAATATCATGCCTACCACCTTTGCCCTCTGTGCTACAGTTGACACCAAGGGCTGCCCGGCCCTGGAGCGCCACGAGACGACGTCCAGCCTGAGGGTGATCTACTTAGAGGCGCAGCACACTTGCCGCGACACCGTCGTCCCCACCAACAGGAACCTCCCAGCTAAAGCCGCCGTCAGGTAGGTGTTGTGATCCTTCATCACACAAAGAACAGTCAGCAAAAAAAAAATAATACAAATAAAACACAAATAAACAAGTAAATGATAATATAGATTAATGAATTAAGAAATAAGTGAATAAAATAGAAAATACAAAAGAATAAACGAATAAGATAGAATAAGATGAAATAAAACAAAAACGTCTTTTGTTAGAAATTACACGTCTGAAATTTTCGTGACGTCATGTCGACTCAACATAAAGTGGAGAGATGCCAGATGCCGCAATAGCCGAGGCTATTAAACATAAGGATATCACATAATTACTCCTAATTATGCCTAGTAATCGTCGTATTAGAGTAACAGTACAGTAAATATTATTCCACCAGTACAGAGCGTCACAAAAGTTAGGGATCAACGAACAGGCCGAAGCTGAAATGTATTACTAAAGCAACTTGTTTTTTCTCCAAATAAACTTTAAGGATTCTCATTTCAATTTCTATTCTGGCTAGATCCAGACAATGTTATTCGGTTTATAGGTATCTACAGGTTGTGATGATGACGATGTGACGATAACGATGACAATGACGATGGTGATGATAACAATGATGATGATGGTGGTGATGATGATGATGATGATGATGATGATGATGATGATGTGATGATGATGATGATAATGATGACGATGATTATGATGACGATGATGATGATGGTGGTGGTGGTGATGGTAGTGATGATGATGATGATGATAATGATGATGATGGTGGTGGTAGTGACGACGATGATGATAATGATAACGATGATGATAATAATGATGATAATAATGATAACAATCATGATTATGATGACGATGGTTATGATGACGATGATTATGATGACGATGATGATGATGGTGATGATGGTGGTGGTGGTGGTGGTAGTGATGGTGATGACGATGATGATAATGATAACGATGATGATAATAATGATAACAATTATGAGCCTTAAGCCACGCACACCCTTACCACCAAAAAAAAGACATTGCCTTCCTTTTTTTTTTTTTTTTTTTTTAATAAGATGTTACCGTTCCTTGCACCCCCTGAGCAGGTGCCCCCTGGACCACGCCGCCGTGTTCCCTGACGGAAGCATGGAGTGGGACTGGGAGGCGCAGCTGGCTTGCGGAGACCAGGAGGACGCTTGGCGTGAAGTGACAGAAACGGAAGACGGTCGACACGTCATGGGCGATGCCCTCGATG
>NC_134790.1:19083538-19113538 GCF_046742065.1 Oratosquilla oratoria
ATGTATATACATATATATACATATATATATATATATATATATATATATATATATATATGTATGTATGTATGTATGTATGTATGTATGTACACGATTAATATGGACAATTTTCCTTCCACCCTAAGAAAAGGAAAAAAGGTGACATTTATTTCCAAACTTGCTCCTCCTCTTCCTCCTCTTTTCCCCCAGGATCCTCCCCTGTGGTTGCCCAGCGACGAAGGAGCCATGATAAACCAATAAATAAATAAATAAATTAATTGATAAATAAATAAATAGATAAATAAAAAAGGAAATAAGAAGAAAAGAAAAGGAAATGATGGACGGGAGAAAATGGACCCTCGCTCTTCATTTGATGTCTCGGTGCTCTTCAAGAAAATATCAAGTGTCTGTGTACTCGAAGTCGAAACAAGAATAGGTCAGCTCACTTCGAGAGGAAGGTTAGACATGACGTCATGAGATGTGCAGTGGTGAGGTAGAGCAATACACACACACACACACACAACACACACACACACACACACACATTTTATATATATATATATATATATATATATATATATATATATTGGGGTTGTCAACTGCCGTATTTCCGTCGTGCTGTAATATCTTTTCCTTTCCGAAGTGAACAAGTCTTTTCTTGTATAGACTTGTTTTTGCTAACCAAAATCCCAAACCCCCCTAATGCATACGTGTTTTCTTTTTCATGTGTGTTTTTGATATATCTAATCGGTGTTTCTTCTTCGCCCAAACACAAAACTTCCAAGGACCATATCAAGCCACCACTTCATCGACCAAATAAAAAAAAAAAAAAATCATAAAAACTTCACAAAAAATTCATCAAACTTCACGAAAACAAGGGAAGAGATGGAACTTCGTTAATGAATAAAGATGAAATATAAAAAAAAAGATAATCGCACGAGATAAAACACGTTTAATAACGTGGATGTCGCCAGATGGTTTTATCACGGGTAGGCAGACAATCCCCAAACTGAACCAAATCTCGACTGACCGAGGCCCGAATATAATCGTCATTTTAACATGGATTTACGTACGAATGGCATTTTCCACCCATGTAAGGGGGGTAGCCGAGTTAAGAACGTGGAGGAACGTAACCTGTTCCCTCACCCCTCACCCCCAATCAGTCGTATAGGGAACACAGTAGCATCGTCCTTATCCCCCCTCCACAGGAGTGGTAAGTATAGGGAAGACTCAAGGTGGAGGTTAGAAGGAAGTGACAGAAAAATAAATAGATAAAGAAAGAAGGAGGAGGAGGAAATCAAGAAGAAGAAGAAGAAAGAAGAAGAAAAAAACAGAAAAATAATGAGAAAAAGAAGAGAAAGAAGAAGAAGAAGAATGAGAAGATGATTGAGAAGAAGATGAAGAAGAAAAAGAAGAAGAATGAGAAGAAGATGAAGAAGAATAAAAAGAAGAAGAAAAAGAAGAAGAATGAGAAGAAGATGAAGAAGAAGAAAAAGAAGAAGAATGAGAAGAAGAAGAAGGAAAAGAAGAGGAATGAGAAGGAGAAGAAGAAGAAGAAGAAGACGGAGAAGTAGAATGAGAAGAAGAAAAAGAGAGGAAGAAGAAAAAGAAGAAGAAGAATGAGGAGGAGAAGAAGAAGAATGAGAAGAAGAAGACGAATGAGAAGAAGAAGAAGACGAATGAGAAGAAGAAGAAGACGAATGAGAAGAAGAAGAAGAATGAGAAGAAGAAGAAGAAGAATGAGAAGAAGAAGAAGAATGAAGAAGAAGAATGAGAAGAAGAATGAGAAGAAGAAGAATGAGAAGAAGAAGAAGAAGAAGAAGAAGAAGAAGAATGAGAAGAAGAAGAAGAAGAATGAGAAGAAGAAGAAGAAGAATGAGAAGAAGAAGAAGAAGAATGAGAAGAAGAAGAAGAAGAAGAATGAGAAGAAGAAGAAGAAGAAGAATGAGAAGAAGAAGAAGAATGAGAAGAAGAAGAAGAAGAATGAGAAGAAGAAGAAGAAGAAGAATGAGAAGAAGAAGAAGAAGAAGAATGAGAAGAAGAAGAAGAAGAATGAGAAGAAGAAGAAGAAGAAGAATGAGAAGAAGAAGAAGAAGAAGAAGGAGAAGAAAAAAAGAAGAGGAAAAATGAGGAGAAGGAAAAGAAGAAGACGGAGAAGGAGGAGAAGAAGAATAATGAGAAGAATGAGAAGAAGGAGAAGAAGAAGAAAAAGAAGAGGAAAAATGAGGAGAAGAAGGAAAAGAAGAAGACGGAGAAGAAGAATAATGAGAAGAATGAAAAGAAGGAGAACAACAACAACAACAACAACAACAAAAACTGGTCCAGTATTCCTCTACGATCAAGTATTTACCTCCGAGCCTAAAAAGAGTGCCGCGCGGCTCTGGTCCGTAGGGGTGGTACCACAAGATTTCCCTAGAGTCCCTTCGATGTGTGTACATGTTCCCCAAAGCTGAATAAAATCACCTGGCGGCAGCTAGACCACGCACAAAGGGTTAAGCCCAAACCCCAAAGGGTTTAAACGCTTTGAGCGTACGAAAGGGATTAAGAATTTACCTTCATTCCTGTTTGCCAGTTAAGTACCTTGCCATGGCTAATGTCAACTGTGCCAATGAGTTTAATCTTTTTTTTAATCTACATTGGGACTGCTCAAGTCTCTAATTCACGTTATCATCCTTAAAATAACCATCTTCCTTTTTTTTTTTATTATTCGTAATCACCATTTTCATAAGGTCTCATAAGCTACACCGGTTAGTTAACTCATAGGATTCCCGTTTAGATAATCTCCTAAACCTTTTTACCACCCTAAACCCAACGACTTCCAGTTATTTACTAGATTAGCGTTAAACCAGTCGTGTGTATTCCTTCTAGATTTAATGAATTTATTGTAACTATGTGATAATAGTTGTTTTTAAGTAGTTAGTTAATATATTATTGCATTTCCAATCGCCTCAGACCAGCAGTGTCACGAGTATAATACATATATATATATATTATATATATATATATATATATATATATATATATATATATATATACATATATATATATATATATATACATATATATATATATATACATATATATAATATATATATATACATATATATATATATATATATATTATATATATATGTATATATATATATATATATATATGAGACGGGGTTTCCGTAAGTCACTGAGAAGTTGAAATTGATTATGGAGAATCCATATTTGGAAACAACAACAAAAATCAGCTCATGAAAAATATCAGTAATGGGAAATTATTCATGCACTGAAAAAGTTAAGTTAGAATATAATATTGTTTCAAATGAAAAAACATGTATTATGGCTGGTTGATATATATATATATATATATATATATATATAGATATATTATATAGAGAGAGAGATAGATATACATATATATATATATATATATATATATAGATAGATAGATATACATAAATATATATATATACATATATATATATATATATATAGATAGATATACATAAATATATATATATATATACATATATATATATACATGTATCACATATTTGTACATTATGGGGAAGGTTGGATCGATTTCTTTTTAACCTGGAAAAGTCATGGAAAAAGATGAAACTTCTGTGTCTGTAGGAACTCCAATGTCAGTGTGTTTTCAAAACACACGACGAAGCAAATCCCCACTGCCTAAACCCGAGTGAGGCACTGGCCAGAACAAAGATGTTGAACACCGCCATCTGGGTTAGCACTAAGGTCTAAGGAAGTCTCCCTAGGGCCACACCCCGTGACGTCACACCCACTTCCAAGCCTCTCATTGGCGTTCTTTGCTCAACTAGCCACGCCCCCAGGGAAACGTGGAGCTTGGCGATTGGTGGGCTGAGTCCATGGCAGCTCTACGTGACGTCATGTGGTGATTTGTGGTTAGTGGGCAGACCTTCTCTCCCAGGATTTGGCGACCAACTCGCACGATCCCGGTGAACCTCAATAGTCTGTTCATCCTCTCGGGTTCCTCAACTTGAGTAAAGTTAATCATTAATATTTCTTGTGTTTTTTTTACTAGATTCCTTTTAGCAATATACCACTACTTACACACACACACACACACACACACACACACCTTCAAACCTGTCATATGAGGAGAGACTGTCTACACTGAAATTACCGACTTTGGAACAAAGAAGAGAAAGAGGTGACCTGCTGTTCATTTACAGAATCATGAAAGGCATGGAAGTCCTTGATATAGAATACTTACTAAATAGGGATAAGAGAAATACAAGGGGACATGAAAAGAAACTCAAAAAGGACAGTTATAGAAGAGACCTGAAAAAAAACAGTTTTCCATACAGAGCAATGGATGTCTGGAACCAACTGGACGAAACAATAGTGTGTGCAAAAACTACACACGGATTTAAGAGCAAACTAGACACTGCGAGACGCAAAAGACGGGACACCACGAGCGTAACTCCTCTTCCCGTAAGATACAACTAGGTGAACACGACTAGGTAAATACACACACACACACACACACATACACGCAGGCGACGTACTTCAATAGGAAGTTTACATAAGAAATCAGAAAATCACAACAATGATGTCGAGTAATCAGGTAAGAAGGACATTCTTCGTGTCAACGTTCCGATGTTGCACATCTTCATACTAAGACAGAATACACAGTTCAGAGTCAAACTAAGGCTTATGATGACGATTCTCTTTACCGTCGCACACTCGTCCCTACCAGGAGGCTAGAACGGTGCCCCTTGGAATTTAATGCGCCATGCCCTTGGTCCAACTCGCCGGTGGCAGAGTTTGAACCTCCGTCACCTCGACCTCCGCCGCAAGTAGCGACGCTCTAACCCGATCGGTCTTCGAGCATCCTTGATTTAAAAAAAAAAAAAAAAAAAAAAAAAACGAAATCAGGGGAGATCAAAGAGGAGCATAAACATATTATAGCTCAGAGAGAATATAATATATATATATATATATATATGTATATATATATAAATATATATATATATACTGTATATATATATATATATATTATATATATATATATATATTATATATATATATATATATATATATATATATATATATATCATTGAACCTTATGGCTGTTGACATTTTAATGATCCGGATTAATGATCTCTCGAAATAATGAACTCGGATTTTTCTCTCTATATTCTTTGACGCTGAAAGAAATATTAAATGCCCATTCATCCTGGAGCGCAGGCAAAATCTGTAGACTTTGAGGTCACCTACCTCTTCTTCAGCAGCAGCTGGAATGGTGAGGTTCGTTTCACACGTATCGACTTTTCGCCGTGCGCCGTCCACGACACGACGTCGTGCTCTTGAATGACCATGGATGTCTATGGATGCTTTCACACGTGGCTGTGACGCGTGAAACCGAGAGCACGACGTCGTGTCGTGGACGGCGCACGGCGAAAAGTCGATACGTGTGAAACGAGCCTGAGAGGCTATAGGACGTCTCTGTAACATGTTGTTTCCAGTGACGACTTCCAGTTCTAGAAATCATTCCACTGTTTCTTCTTATGTTATCTGTAATGAATTTAATAAAATTGAGAAGTTCTAGAGCAATGATTTCATAACTAAGGGTCGCCTCCCCACCCCACGAAGGCGTGAGAAGATACAAGGGGGGCGTGAAATCATCTGCTAAAAAATCATTGTTTAATAAGAATAATAAAATCAATCCAAGAAAAAATACCTGCCGTTACATACATGCAAAGTATAATTCTATCAGTCACCCCAGCCCGTTTTCTATCAATATATAAATAGAAAATATATAAAAAAAATAATATATAATTTCATATAAATACAAAAAAAGATATAAATTACTGGAAGAAATGGAGAAGGAGAGGAGTACAAGAGAGATGGAAGAAGAAAGATTTCATAAAGGAGGGAAAGCACAAGTTTAAAGTGGGTCAACAGTGTGACTCTGGGCCGTAGGGGCGTCACGAATGACCCTATAGTACTGACTGCGTAGGTCTATGCAGCCAGTACCCCCAGACGGGGCATATGAGATACGTCAATGATGTTATTTATCTGCCAGGTACCATCAACCGTAGCCATAGAAAATATAGATTACACACTATTTTTTCTATAGTATCATCACCAATATCCAAAGAAATATAAATGTATTGTCATTATGCATATTCGAAATCCCCCAAAATCGATTCGACCCTAACGCCTATGGGTGGTGGAAAAAAAAAATTGCTCTAAAAGTAGGCCACTTTGAATACTTTTTTCCTAAGTCTACAGCGGTGACTGCGTTGTTTAATTTGGCATTTCTTCTTTCTTTTTCTTGGGAGGAAGCAATTTCCTTCGTTCATCTGTTGGAGAATTCCGTGACGTTCTCAATAATAATGATAATAATGATAATAATAATTGATGATGATTGATGATTGATGATTGATGATTGATGATTGATGATTATGATGGAGGATGATGATGGATGATGATGGATGATGGATGATGATGGATGATGATGGATGATGATGGATGATGATGGATGATGATGGATGATGATGGATGATGATGGATGATGATGGATGATGATGGATGATGATGGATGATGATGGATGATGATGGATGATGGATGATGATGATTGATGATGATGATGATGATGGATGATGATGGATGATGATGGATGATGATGATGGATGATGATGATGATGATGATGGATGATGATGGATGATGATGATGATGGATGATGGATGATGATGATGGATGATGATGATGGATGATGATGATGGATGATGATGATGATGATGATGATGATGATGATGATGATGATGATGATGGATGATGATGATGGATGATGATGATGATGATGATGGATGATGATGATGATGGATGATGATGATGATGGATGATGATGATGATGATGATGGATGATGATGATGATGGATGATGATGATGATGATGATGGATGATGATGATGATGGATGATGATGATGGATGATGATGATGATGATGGATGATGATGATGGATGATGATGATGGATGATGATGGATGATGATGGATGATGATGGATGATGATGGATGATGATGGATGATGATGGATGATGATGATGGATGATGATGATGGATGATGATGATGGATGATGATGATGGATGATGATGATGATGATGATGATGGATGATGATGATGGATGATGATGATGATGATGATGATGATGATGATGATGATGATGATGATGATGATGATGGATGATGATGATGATGGATGATAATGATGGATGATGATGGTGATGATGATGGATGATGATGGTGGATGATGATGATGATGGATGATGATGACGGATGATGGATGATGATGATGATGGATGATGATGATGGATGACGATGATGGATGATGATTGATGATGGATGATGATGATGGATGATGATGGATGATGATGATGGATGATGATGGATGATGATGATGATGGATGATGATGACGGATGATGGATGATTATGATGGATGATGATGAAGGATGATGATGGATGATGACGGATGATGGATGATGGATGATGATGATGATGATGGATGATGATGATGGATGATGATGAGGTTGATGGATGATGATGATGATGATGGATGATGATGATGATGGATGATGATGGATGAATGATGGTGATGATGGATGAGATGATGATGATGATGGGATGATGATGTGATGATGATGATGATGATGATGATGAATGATGATGATGGATGGGATGATGATGAATGATGATGAATGATGATGATGATGATGATGATGATGATGATGATGATGATGATGATGATGGATGATGATGATGATGGATGATGATGGATGATCATGATGGATGATGATGATGATCATGATGGATGATGATGATGATGGATGATGGATGATGATCATGATGATGATGGATGATGATGATGATGATGATGATGATGATGATGATGATGATGGATGATATTGATGGATGATGATGATGATGATGGATGATGATGATGACGGATGATGGATGATGATGATGATGATGATGATGATGATGATGATGATGATGATGATGATGATGATGATGATGATGATGATGATGATGATGATGATGATGATATACGGTTTATTGGGTATAGCAGCATTACTGCTGAAAATATACAGCCTACAGAATTATAAAATCATAAAATATAACAGTGAAAAGATGTTACAGGCATATGTGGCAGTGAATGCGTACGTAATTGTAGCGAGACTGGCAGGTGCGTACGTGATTGTAGCGAGCTTTGTGGGTGCGTACGTAATTGTAGCGAGCCTTGCGGTTGCATACGTAATTGTAGCGAGTCTTGGGGTGTGTACGCAATTGTAGCGAGCTTTGTGTGTGCGTACGTAATTGTAGCGAGCATTGTGGGTACGTACTTAATTGTAGCGAGCTTTCCGGTTGCGTACGTAACTGTAGCGGGCTTTGCGGGTGCGTACGTAATTGTAGCGAGCTTTTCGGGTGCGTACGTAATTGTAGCGAGCTTTGCGGGTGCGTACGTAATTGTAGCGAGCCTTGCAAGTGTGTATGTTATTGTAGCGAGATTGGAGGGTGCGTATGTAATTGCAGCAAGCTTTGTGGGTGCGTACGTAATTGTGGCGATGATGGCTCAGCCAATCAGCGCGCCAAATGAGCGAGCGATGGTTACTAATAATCTTTGGAATAACGTAGGGGGTCATTTCTGGAAGGCGCCTCTCTGTTAATGCTACCTTGTCAGCATAAACTATGGCCATCTAAGGTTACATTATTGCAAGATTTCAGGGAGAAGAAAGATCGTAAGAAAAGAAAACACCGTTCGGAAATTTTGTAATACAGAATGAACAATCACATCTAACAAGTTGTATCTGAAGAAAAAATAATAGTTTTGAAGAAAAAAATCGGGAGGGGACTTATTTGCAGAGTTTTGGCTTATCATGGACAATGTTTGGGTGTCCCCAGGAGTGTATGATAAGATCCCAGCAGCTCACAGAATTGGTGAATTACTTGATCCTATCTTGGACGACCATAACTACGCCCGTCTTGACTCAAGTAAGTTTATTTGACATTAGACCAATATACATGAAGTGCAGATAATGAAAAGGACACATAGTTCGAAACAACAATTACAAATGCCGAGGATAACACACAAAAAAAAAAACATGTAAGCTTATTTCCATTGTGGTCTTCCGACGTAGGGTCATGCAGGAATGGACACCATGGGAGCAAAGGTGGATCCTAAAGTCCGTCAACAGGTGTAACGCGGGCATGAGGATCAATAAAGACTTGACGGAGGGCAGGAGGAAGGAAATGAGGAGAGAGAGAGAGAGAGATGGGGAGCATAAGCCTTACCTGGATTCTCGAGAATCGATTTTCCAGCAAAGGAAGAACATGGATAGGGGGACGGGTTAGGTCGGTGTTGTTGTTATTGTAATAGTAGTAGTAGTAGTAGTAGTAGTAGTAGTAGTAGTAGTGGTGGTAGTAGTAGTAGTAGTAGTAGTAGTAGCAGTAGCAGTAACAGTAGTAGTAGTAGTAGTAGTAGTAGTAAAAGCAGTAGCAGTAGTAGTAGTAGAAGTAGAGGTAGAAGTAGTGGTAGTGGTAGTAGAAGTAGAAGTAGTAAAAGTAATAGTAGCAGCATCAGGTAGTGGATGCAGTAGTAGTAAAAGACGAAGACGCAGAGTTAGGCGAAGAAAGAGAAGACGGGGGAGAGAAAGGAGGTGGGGAGGAGGTAAGGAAGGAGAAGGAAACGAAGGAGAGAGGAGGTGGAGGAAGAGGAGGAGGAGGAGAGGAGGGGGAGGAGTTGGAGAAGGTGGTGAAGGGTGACTTACAGTACAGTATTACTCAAGTCAACACAGCACACAGGGACGTGTGCGTTCGTGTGTATGTATTTACCTACCTAGTTGTATTTCACGGGAAGGGGAGCTATGTTCGTGGTGTCCCGTCTTCATAACTCATTTTATCTCAACTGTTTTTAAATTCATGTATTGTTTTTGCACACACCACTTTCTCATCTATCTTGTTCCAAATGTCTATTACTCTGTAGGGAAAGCTGTTCTTTTTCAGATCTCTTCTATAGCTGTCTTTCTTGATTTTCTTTCCGTGTCCTCTTGTATTTCTATCATCCTATTTTATTAGATCCTCTCTATCAGTAATTCTATGCCTTTCATGATTCTATAGTCATCAAGTCTCCTCTCTCTCTTCTTTGCTCTAATGTCTGTAGCTCAAGTTTTGCTAATCTCTCTTCATACGATAGTTTTGAGAGTGTTGGTGCCAATTTTGTAATTGCTCTTTGTATTCTTTCAAGTTTTTTTATACATTTTTTTTGTACTTGGTGACCACGTCGTTCCTGCATATTTCAATCTTGGTTCTATCAAGGTGATTAGTATTTGCTTCACCATTTCTTCATCCAGGTATGTAAATGCCACTTTGATTGTTCTTATTAAATTATCTGTTTCTCAAAAAATCTTGTTTATATGTTTCTCAGGTGACATATTATTCATAATAATGACTCCCAGGTCCTTCTCATTTTCTACATTTTTATTCCTTTTTCTCCCAATTTATATGATCTTACTATTCTTTTTTTGCTTCTTCCAAATTCCATTATACTACACTTCTTAGTATTGAATTCCATCTCCCACTTCCTGCTCCATTCCCATACTTTATTGAGATCACTCTGTAGTGACTCACAATTTTCTTCAGTGTTCACTTTTTCCAACAGTTTTGTATCATCCACAAAGAAGCTCATATAACTTTCAATTCCTTCATCCATATCATTAATATATATATATATATAGCAAATATTATTGGGGCCAGAACTGTTCCTTGTGGAACACCACTTATTACTTCATCCCAATTAGTGTTTGTCTCTTATCACCACTCTCATTTTTCTTTCTTGCAAAGTCTTCCATCCATTTCAGTAGTTTGCCCTGTATTCCTCCTGTAGTTTCTAATTTCTTAAGCAACTTCTTACGTGGCACCTTGTGAAAAGCTTTTTTCAGGTCTAGAAATGCACAATCAGCCCATCCATCTCTTTCTTGTATTATATCTATTAGCCTTGAATAGAAACATATTAAGTTTGTGGCGCATGATCGTCCTTGTCTGAATCCAAATTGCCTTGGATTTAGTACGTTGTTGTTTTTTCTAAATGCCTTACCCATCTACTTTTGATCATTCTTTCACAAAGTTTTGCTATCGTGCTTGTTAGAGAGACTGGTCTATAGTTGGTAGGGTCTTCTTTGTTTCCCGCTTTATATATAGGTACTATATTTGCTCTTCTCCAATCTTTTTTAACTTTCTCTTCTTTCAATGAACTGTTTATTAGGCTATGTATTTTGTCTGTCAGTTCATTCCTGCATTCTCTCAAAATCCAGTTTGCTATTTCATCTGCTCCATGCGATTTTCTGACATCAAGATTACTCAAGTGTTTCATTATTTCATTCCTTGTTACTTCTATTTCTTTCATAGGGGGGACTTTCCCCTCCCATTCGATATCACTAGGTTGTATGTTCTCTCTTGTAAACACTGATTTAAAACGCTTGTTCATAATTTCGCCATTTCTATTTCCTCTGTGTATTCAACTCCTCCTTGTCGTAGTTTCTTTAAATCTTGTTTGTTTTTCTCCTAGTTATTTACAAATCTGTAAAATAGTTTTGGTTGGTCTTTACATTTTTCTATGACATCTTTTTCGTATTTTCTTTTTTCTTCTCTGCACACTTGTACATATTCATTCTCTATAACTAGTATATATTTTCCATTTTTCAGGGTTTTTTTCCATTTTGTCCAAGCTTTATCTCTTTTGTCTTTTAACTCCCTACAACTTTTGTTGTACCAGCACTTTACATATTCTATTTCTTGTTTTTGTCTTGGGACATACTTTTCCACTCCTCTATAAATTCTTGTCAAAATATTCCATTTCTCTTCCACTGTTGTTTCCTCTTTGTATATTCTTTCCCAGTTTTCTTTTTGAAAGAATTCTCTTATTTTATCCATTTTTTTTCATACATCAATCTTCCTTTTGTATATTGTTCATTTCTTTTTATGTATTTTTCCTCATTTAGTTCCATTTCAACCAATATGTGGTCACTTTTACTTATTGGTGTCTTGTATTCAATCTTTTCCACTATTTCAGGTTCTGATGTGATTATTAGGTCCAGTCTCGATGGTTCTTCTTCATTTCTATACCTAGTGTTCTCTTGAATCCATTGCGTCATTGTGTGGTCAATAATCATATCAATACATTTCCCCATGAGTCGTCTCCACCCTTTACTGTCATCTCTTCCCAGCAGACTTCTTTACAATTAAAGTCACCCATTATAACTATTCTTCCTCCATCTTCCATTATCTTATTTAATGTTATCCTTGTGTCTTCTAACATATTTTTATGTTCTCTCTCTTCCCACGAGGCTGTTTTTGGAGGCACATAATCTATTGCAAACTTTCTGCTCTTCCTATCTTTGTCTTCCACTTCGATCATAATCATCTCTACTCTATTCTTTCCATATGTGACACTCCTCACGTTTATATCCTTCTTAGTCAGGAACATAACTCCACCCCCTTGTTTTGCCTCTATGTTTCTAATCCAACAATTATATGCGCCATGTCCTACACTGTTGGGTGGTAGTGGACCTTTCAATTTTGTTTCTACAATTCCCATTATGTCCGGTTCTTTTTCCTTCAGATAACCATTCAGTTCATTCAATCCTGTTATTAAGCCATCTATATTTGTGCAGGACACTTAATTTTCTGCTACTTTCATTGTATTTTCTGTTTCCCTTTTTGTTTTTCTCTGTTATGGTCCATTTCCTCACTTGCATATTCACTACTCTCCAATAGAATTCCTCTTTTTCTGACTGTTCTGGTCTCGTTTTTTTTTCCTTGGCTTCTTGTCTTTTTGTTTTCTCATCCTCTCTTTCCTCTTTACTCATTTCTCTTTTTATCCATACCTTTTTTATATTGTTCACTGTCTGCTAGTTTCCCTGTTTTGCTAAGATATTCTCTGCTGTCGTTTGTGACCTGAATTTAACCTTAATTGGTCTGGTCTTATCTGTACTATATTTCTCGAGACTAAACATCTCTTCAATTTGTTTCCCTATTTCAGGTTCATCTTCCTGAACTAATTCTAATATATCATTTACTTTTTCTTTTTCCTCCTTAATTCTTGTAGTCCTATTTAGATTATACTTCTCTTCCATCCCTAATATAATTATACATTTCTTTTTATCTGCTAAGTCTCTTACTATATTCTCTTTCTGTCTCATCACTTTAATAACTGTGTCTTCAGTTTGTTCTTTCATCTGCTGTTTCACTATATCATTAAATGCAATTTTGTTGTTCTCTTGGATTTTTTTTTTCCAACCCTGTGCTTCTTTTGCTATGGACTCTTTATTCTCTTTATCATTCTTTAATTCCTCATTCTCATCTTTTACTTCTTTTAACTGTCTTTTTAATACTTCTATTTCTTTAGTTAGTTTTTGGTTCACTTTCTCTAATTCTTCCAGTTTTCAACTCTCTGCGTGATCTGCGTAAGTTGACCGAACCTATCCTCCCAATGTTTGACAATTTTCTCAATTTTTTCTTCTAGGCTTGCTAATCGGGGGAGGGTTTGGCTTCCCCCCCCCCTCCTCATTAAATCCATGGAAATTATTATCTTCACCTTCCATTGTCCTGCTCTTACCTATATTTCTAATCTTTACATTTTTGTTAATCCCTTCTTCATCACCGGGCCGCGTTTGTTGACATGGCGTCTGCCTGCCTGGACCAAGTCCTCCCCTTCCTCATTTCCTTCCATTTCCCTCAGTAATCCCTCCCCTTCTACTTTTTTATCACCTTCCCACTACACCACGAGCTTTCCCCTTCCCTCTAAATACAAAAAGGTACTTCCTTGACGTTCAGATCCACGAAAATTTCCCCTCTTTTTCGGAGCTCCAATCTTCGCTGTGAATCCGTCTACGTGTGTGTGTGTGAAATACATGTCTGCCACATTAAACTTTTTCCATGACCAAGAAAGACGTACCTTACGGTGATGAAGATTCACTAAAAACAACCCGAGATGCTCACAGCGGCCTACTCACTTATTTGTCTGCGAGAGGCTGCGAAATGATCTCAAGAATCCATACTCTTCGGGTGGAATCTGTGAAACACCCCACTCCCCGCAATAAATAAACAAGTAAATAAAATAAACAAATTGAATAAATAAAAATTCAATTGCAGAGGACGAGAAACCTGCCCCGTATATACCAGTATGTTGCAGAAATCAGTAACACTGGCAGATTCCCCCCCACCCATCCAAGCATTTGATAAAACACTTCAGTGAGAATGATTGGAAGGGTATTCAACACATTAATGAGGATAAATATTTAACAATGTAAGATTAAGTATTACTCCTCTCCAATATTTTGAAACTAAATCAAGTGAGAACATATAATTTCAATTTATATTTAAAATCATTGTATTCATGCTACAGAATACATCTGTAAGCATCATCTGTAATATTCAGATTAGCTCCCCCCCCCCAAAGCGTCATCTATATTTACAAAATTCGGGTTATCCCCTCAAATTTTTATCCTAGATCAGCTACTGGCTACATACTATCTCTGTCTGCAACATGTAGTCCAGATTTGCATTACAAAGGCTTAATCTGAATTCTCATTTGGTTATACTCGTAAACTAGAGAATTGGCGTCATGCTTTCGAGGTCGTCGGTTTTATAATAACAAACTCTATTTGAAATTCATATTTGGTGTCCGCGTGGATTGTCTACTTTCATTTATCTAAAATAGATACACAAGTGATTATATGAATGAATAAATAGACAAATAAACTGATAACTAAATAGAAGTAAAGACATTAAATAAGATTGATGTATATCTGTACGGCAAAATGTATCTCGCACAGAATTACGACTTACAAACTTAGTTATCTTAACGGTTTATGTCGTCTCCATAATCTTTCATCTCGTACTATTAGACATTTTCCAGTCTTTCCGCACTTTTCACTTCTAAGGATAATATCCATGTCGCCTCTTTCTCTCCTTTTATCTGTTATGGGCAATCCTAACTTATCTAGTCTTTCCAACTACAATCTGTCGGCTGGACTGGGGAACATTTTCGTTACTTCCCTTTATATTCTCTCTGTCTTCTATTTTTATTTTGGGTTTGGGACCATACTACTACCACTTCTTCTAATCTGGGGTAATAAAGCGTGTTTTCCCTCTTTTTTTTTGTGACATCTTTTTAAACAGGGTGAAATGACATTCTTGTGTTCATCAGGTGTCGTTTCTCTTGTTCTGTTGAACTGTTCTACGGGTAATTTTTTTTCAATAACCAAGACGACTCACGACTTCCTTTAATCATTCTATTTCTCTTCTTTATGTGTGTGATTCACCACTGTATTGGATCACGCGTTGGACTCGTGATCGACAGCTATTACCTTCCTGGAAGAGACCTGATCTATAGGTAATGCAGAGCAGCGATGCTGTAGTTCTCAGCCTTGGGCGAGACACAAACTCGGACAGCACCACACAATCAAGCCGTGTGATTCACCAGTCTTGAATCAGGTTGGGTTCGTGATCAACAACGTATCGCAGCGAAACTGAGATTGTTTCAGCCCTGGGTGGAATTCGAACCAGGACCGTCATAAATGCAGCCGGCAACTCTACCAACTGCGCCATCAAGTTGTATATTTACTTCCGTGGCTGTATGTATGTATATTCACCTAGTTGTAGATAATGTGGATTGTACTTTCACCCAGCTTGTTCCATAAACCTATAAAAATAAAAAATTCTATTTTCACCTCTTGTTGATCTTTCATCCCAGACCAGCAAATCCTGTCTATTTTTTTCCATACCTTTCTCTGATCTAAATATCATGTCACCACTCTTTCTCTATTCCAATGTGGGAAGACAGTTTTCTCAGTCTTTCGTCTGTCTTGACACTTAGACTTGGGATCATCTTGGTAGCTGCCCTTTGTATTCTATTTTCCTTGTATATTTGTCTAGGTGTGTTATAACCACACCACTGTATTCCAATCTGGGACAAATCAAATTTTCATCAATATAGCCTCTTCCAGTTACTTCCATGATGTGATTTTCTGCCAACAGATATCTTCGATTAAAATCACTCGATCCTTTTCCTCCTTTTAGATAGTGATTCACTTCTCCTTTAATATTTTCTTGTCTGTCTTTTTCCAACTTTAGCCTAGTTCCAAGATTTTACATTTCTTTGCATTGAAATTCATTTTCTCCATATGACTATCCATAGTTTAATAAGGTCTTCCTGTAGTAGTTTACAATCCTCTTCACTTTTCACTACCTGCATGATCTTGGTATTGTGTTAACAAGTTTGCATAGTCAATAACTCCATTATTCGTATCACATACAATAGGGACATCAGAGGTGTTCATACAGACCCCTGCGGAATCCCATTGGTCATTTCTCTCCAGTACATTTTTACTTCTCACTACTGTTCTCACATGTCTACCACTCAAAAAGTCTTTCAGTTCACTGTACAGTATTCCCTTAAGGTCTCCTGTGTTTTCCTTTCAATGTCTTTCAGACATCTTTTATGGGAGCTACCCATTGTTCACCGTTCCATCGTCAGATGTAGAATTACTCAGCAAAAAAGTTGTGAACGCAGAATCTGCTGTGAACTTCAATCAAAATATATATATATATATATAAATAAATAGAAGGTTGGATACACAGGACTTTCCTTTTCTAAATCTAAATTGGTTGTCAACCAAGTTTACTTTCTCCTCCAAATATTTCATCCATCTATCTTTTTCATTTTTTCATACATTTTGGCTACTGTATGGGTCAAGGACACTTGTCTATATCAGTACTTCCCTTTTTCCTCCTCTGAACATTGGTACCACATTTGCAGATTTTCAGTCCAATGGCATCTCCCTTTCCAATGAATTCTATCAATTGATGTGCTTTATCCACTAAATGTTCTCAACATTTTTCAGAATCCTAAGATTCCATTTAGTCCTGAGGCCTTTCTGAGAGCACAACCCCAAGACTGGAATTAAAGGAGTGTAGATTTCTCCCTCCTTTGCCTAGACACCTTGCTTTGGAGGAAATGGGGCACAAGTTTTGGGGATAAGATGAAGAATGGGAAGATAAAGATTTTGTTTCTCATACATACATATATCAAGGGCTCTTTTTCCCCTTACCAGGGAAGCAGCCAAAGTCAAAAGGCACAATTCCACTCCCTTTCACACCCCTCCCTCCCTCTTATCTTGGCTCCTCATGGATGACAGGTCATCCCTGCATTTCGCCCATTGCCCCAGGTCAGAAGCAATGCAGCAGCAAGACCACTTCATTTAATTGGCAACTCCACCCTCATGCAGAAACACTGAAGATGAGAAATCCCTTCCAGGTGCCTCAAAATATAATTCACACAACCACTCCCCTAACCCCCTTCTAATCCCCCACCCACTCCCTTCCATACATATACCAAAAGACTATTCCCCCATTTAAGGTGAGTGGCCAAGTCGAACTGTACACCCATCCTATGCCTGTCCTATATCCATAAACAAAAACAATAATAAAAAATACATACATATGTATACCAAGGCTTTTTCCCCCTTACAAGGGGGGTAGCCAAAAAGGAAAAGGCATAAAATCATTCCCACCCATTCCATCCCTGAAAACACTCCACACCCCTCCACCCTCCCTCTTATCTGAGCACCTCCTGGATGACGGGTCATCCCTGCACCTTGTCCACTGCCCTGGGTCAGAAGCAGTGTCGCCAGACACAGCACATCCACAGCAAGGCCGCTTCATTAAATCGGCGACCACCCCTCTCCGTCCCCCCATGCATAAAAGGAGAAGACGGGGAGAAATCATTCATTGTCCCTCCAATCTTGAAATAATCATGGCTGGAGCAGGACCCTCACATGACGGTGGGTAGTGGGTACATATGCCTGGAGGCGGCAATTCTATCCTGGATTTACCACTCCCAAGGCTGACAAAATAATGATAAAAAAAGGTCAAACAAGACCTCAATATTTTACCATAATTGACAAAATTTCGCATTAGAATAAACAAAATATGAAATATTTTCCCCAATTCTTTCAGCAATAGGGAGATTTAAACATGAAATTTTAAATATGTTTATTTTGGGAGTCAATAGCTGAAATAAGATGTAAGGGGTGATGGTGGTAAGTGGGGATGGGGGTGTCACCAAGAACTTTCCCCTGGGCAGCACTTAACCCCTTCGTTACCGACCCGTCAACCTTACGTAAACAAATGTTTCAAACCGTCCCATGAATGGCTGGAGCCTTATGTTTGTAAACACAGACACTTGCCACCACGTGGGTAGAAATAACCCAGAAACCGAGGCCTTGAGAGCCCTAAATACACACAGTTTATAACTGTGACACATGCGTGTCACAGGGAGTACGCTCGGTTCCTGGCGGGTGCACTCAGCCATAACACGCAGGTGTCACAAAACATACATCCGGTACTCAAGGGGTTAAGGCTCTTTGGCTGGAGGGTCATCCCTGACCTCTGCCACACTTGCTCAAGTCAGAGGCAATGCAGTAAGACACGGCCAGAGACCACCAACTCCTCCCATTTCAGTCTCCCAACAGAAACACAATCAACCCCTCCATTTTCATGCAAAGGATGAAAGATATCACAATAGCTTGGTGTTGCTGTATTTCAAAAATTTTTACAACTGAGAAAGGTCATGACTTGCTCACCCTAATCAAAATATTACAAGTGTATATATGTCAATATATACAAAACTCTGGCTAACAAGGAGTATAATTTAACCCTACAAACTGAAACATGCTGTCTATGTAATTAGATCACATTTTCACCTCTGGTAAACCCTCAAGGAACTGACATCAAATAATGCTCAAGATTCAGTCCAAAACAACTCCTTTACAGTTACACTAAATGCAAACTGTATTCTTACATACAGATCATTCCTCCCCATCTTCACATTCCAATTGGTCTAGAAGCTCTAAAAGTATTCTTTTTGATTTCTTG
This sequence comes from Oratosquilla oratoria, assembly GCF_046742065.1. NCBI lineage: Eukaryota > Metazoa > Arthropoda > Malacostraca > Stomatopoda > Squillidae > Oratosquilla > Oratosquilla oratoria. Next base: position 19,102,488 of record NC_134790.1, read on the forward strand.
AATTTCAGGCCTGAATCTCTAGATAATTAATGTAGGGTATAACTAGCAAACATTTTTCTGTTGTAACAAATAAATGACTAAAAATATTTGAAAGAATAAAGGGATCCCAGTGGAAGACGGCACACCTGATAACCATAAATCTTGCCGTTCACCAACAGAAACTGGGTACACAAACTCTACCGAATCTAGAGCGTAGGCAGAACTTCCTGTTGTTCAAGAAATACGGCTTGTTACAACTTCAAAGGTGCCCGAGGACATCACTTTTCTCCCACTGCCCTCTATTATGCACTATCCCCCATTCCTATTATCTAAACTTTTCTAGAGCTTTCTGCAGGATCACAGCATCCACCTTGGTTCCTTATGTGAAGTCACTTATTTGCATGCATATACTATATATATAATCTCCGTTTAACAAGTTTTAGGTGGATAAAATACTGTCTTGTTTGCTTGTAACTGAAAGATAAATCCTAGTTATGTTAGGAATTGCATACAATCACAGACAGTGTTTATAAGATTCAAAGATAAAGAGAAAAATATACAAAACCTTGCTTCACTCACTGTCAGTCCATTCATTAACATTACTAAAAATGCGTGTTGTTACGCTACCCCTCTCCTGCAATGGCAGCTCACTATGCAAGTCAACTTATGCATTAGGTAGATACAATTCAAAACAGGTCATGTCCTGTGAATTTAAACTTGCATGATAAATTACAATGTAGATTTCACTGCAAAATGAATGACTAGTACTAATACTTTCACTGTAGTAATAAAAATAAATAGTCTCGTGCATGTGTCTATAGCCAGATGTACATATTTTGTCGCTAATAATTTGTCAGTTTTTACATCCAGCCACATGTACAAATCTGGTACATGCCATGATATTAAATCACTCAAGCCCAATTTTCCTTTTTAAGGACATAACTGTTCTGAACTCCTTTTCAATATATGTATTTCTAAAGATTATTAACAAATTGTCCAGAAACTAAAACTATAGTTTTCTTCTAAAATTTTCAAAGTTCCCTCCAATATTCAGATCTTAAAACTACACAAACTAATGGATATGCACAGTTCCTAAGATGCTTCTCTTCTTATACTTTGTTGAAATAATCTCACCACTAATAATCAATGCTCAGCTATCTCACATATTGGTTAACATTCTTTAATGCTCAAAAAATTTCAGTTTTACAACAATTATTATACAACTTCGACTATTATCTAAATATCATGTACTGGGAAACTATATGATTTCATTCAGGTAAGGGGCAACTCATGACAAAATACGATCTCTATCACCCAGGAGAACTAATTTCCCCACAAGTCTGACATTCCACTGAATAAGAGCGTTTCACAAAACCCCCCCAAAAAAAAAAGCATCTCCTGGTCAAAGAAGAAATCCCCCAGCCCAGTAACACACTTCATAGATTGTGTGTGCATATGTATATACACACATATACCAAAGGCTCTTTCTCTTGGCTAAACAGGTATAAATATTTCAATACTGTAAACACCTCCAAACTGGTGACATACTTTATAGTTTTTGATCTGAATACTGCCACACTCTGTTCAAGCATGGAAAAGGGTTCCCTGTATTGAAGAGACATAAAAAAAATAAACATGTTGCCTTGGGTTTCTTCAGCTGAAGACTTGCAGTCCCAACTAAGATTAACGAATTTAAACACGGCTTCATACCAGATCTGACCGTCTCTACAAATCGTACTAAATCCATATTCAGAACTTTTCTATTCATTTCAACAAATATATTAAGAAAGGCTATAGAGAAGAGAAACTTTTGCGTATACCAAATACAATTATCATTATGTGGTCCTTTCCACCACATCTGAGGCTTCCTATAAAGTAAAACTGGACCAGTTTCTCTTACTTGCTATTGGGTACTTTTTTTTTTAATATTTCAGCCATGCCCTGTGAGATGGCTAGGCACGAATGCCTCTGCTGGAAGTCGGAAATTTAAGACTATGCCCTGTCACCAAATGCTGACTCTAGCAGACTTGAACTATCCAAGTTCTCGTCTCCAGGTGTCCACATCCTCATATGCTCTGCCATCATGCTCCTCAACATATAGCAGTGTGTTAAAAAAACTCATACATATATATATATATATCTCCAAGATCTATGCCCATTAAGTGCTTTCTTCACTAAATCACCAACTATGTAAAAACCCTTCTTCCTAATTGGAAATAAGACATACTAGTGTCAGCTGCACCTTGCACCAAACACATGGTCTCGGATATAATGGAGAGATGAAAAAGAAGATGAACATGTATATGTATGCATATGCATGCATGTGTATATGTATGTGTGTATATATATATATACATATATATATATATATATATACACACACACACACACACACACGTATGCAAGACTTCAAACCTGTTTTAACATGAAAAACTCAAAATTTTGCAAATGGACATGAGAAATGCATACAAGTCATCATACATACAAACTCCACCCAACTCACTAGAATCTTCATGAATTTATATGGAAAAAATATATATAATCGCCTTGTCATTTACGAGAATATTGCATTGAAAATGGAAGAATATTGGCCTCACTTCAGTTGACCCTATCTACTCAACTATGTGTGCACCTAAACTTAAAACTAAATTCAAAAGGCTGTGTATCATTCAAAATTTCACTTTGTTGCTGTAATTTCCAAGTTACCCTATTTCAACAGCTTCATGACAGGAATGTCTTTGTTTATCAGATGTTCAGTATTATGCAAACCGGAAACAATGAATGCGCCAGAAAGCAGAACATCTCAATACATTCGAGAGTCAGATTGCGAAAGTGCAGCAAAGTTGAAGACGAAGATGCTGTGCAGATGACAAATGAAAAACTACTTGGACAAGTCATATCCACGACAGAAAAATGAAAATAACTATGAATGCCTTACGACTAAAAAGTCTGTTGGGTATCTAGCCATGTATCAGTTCCTGAATAATTAAGTGTATATACATGTCTTTGCTGGTATAATATTAATACAAGTTGAGGAGTTAAGGGGGATTAAATACTTCAATGAGCATACGGCTGCACATGGACAAAGATCAGAAACATAAAAGAAAACCTGAGATGCAAAAGAGATATTAAGACGAAACGGCTCTGATCTTGGCCGTGGCTGGTTCTATCATTCCTACTCGCTCCAGGAATGCCATGACCTGGGCCTCATACTCATGCCGGTGTCGGTGATAGTGACTCACGTGGGGAGACCGGTCCCAGCATTTGACAAATACCTGCAAATATAAACAAATAAAAAGTCATAAAATACACAAGATCTTTTTCTTTAAACTTCATGCTACTTCATACAAAGTGCAGCAGCTTAATATGGGAAAGAAAAATCCTCATTCCTTCCATTCCAATCTCCTTCCTTTCACTCGTTTCTGCCCAAACCATGATTGCATCGTACTACTTCCCCAGAAGTACAGGTTAATCTTAGTTGCACTCCTCAAATGGAAGAGATCAACTTTCTCTGTACAAGTTCTTCCTGAATTGCATGAGATTCATTCTTGAAATTATTGTGCAACTCAATTCATGCAAAGTACAATCTTTCTATGTACACATTCCAAAAAGCCAGCCAAGGCATATACCCATCCCTTTCCCATCCCACACCTACCTAAAACCTTTTTAATTTCCTTTTATCTTAGTGTAAAGGCTGTCAAGATAGTTTTCCCAGTTTTCCATAGCATAGAAGCTATACTGTCCTATCTAACTCCATAAATTATTTCAAAGTTAGGTAAGATCTATATCTACATACCAATGGTTTCTTCCCTCTTTTAAGAGCAGTATCCAAGTGCTAAGATAAGAGGGAGGGTGGAGGGGAGTGGAGTGTATTTTGGGATGGAATGGGTGGAAATGATTTTATGCCTTTTTCTTTTTTGGCTACCTCCCTTGAAAGGGGGAAAAGGCCTTGGTATATGTATGTATGTATCCAAGTCAAAGCTACTCAAACTTGCATTCACCACCCTTGTTTCCCTCTTATCTTAGCTCCTCATGGATATCTGTCTCCTGTCCGCTGCCCACACCAGAAGCAAAAATTAACTCCGCAGACTAATCACTCCCAAAGACATTATGATGTTCAGGTCACCACCTTGCATTACCAACAAAGAACTGGCCTAGCAAAGGATACGAATTGCCCAAAATATAACCAGCACACACAACACAGAGCCCCTACATACATATACCAAAGGCTTTTTCCCCCTTACACGGGGGGGTAGCCAAAAAGAAAAAGGCATAGAAACCACTCCCACCCATTCCATTCCATACATATTCCACTCCCCTCCACCCTCCTCCCTCCCTCATATCTTGGCACCTCCTGGATGACGGGTCATCCCTGCATCCTGTCCACTGCCCTGGGTCAGAAGCAGTGTCGCAAAACACAGCACATCCACAGCAAGGCCGCTTCATAAATTCGGCGACCCTCCCCTCTCCGTCCCCTCATGCAGAAAAGGAGAAGATGGGGAGAAATCTACACAGAGCACCTAATACTTAAATTTCCTTCACTCTCACACTCCAAACAGCAAAACAAAATCTCTCCATTGAGTGACTTGTGGACTGAACTAGAACTGGCGGCTGTGACTGATTTTCTGGGGACCACAAGTTTCCTGCAAGGGAAAACTAGATTGAATGATTAATCTAAATTGTCAAATGCAAAAAAATTTGTTTACTTACTGGTATACCCTTAGCTTCCCATTTTCTGTACACTTTGGCATTCATTTCTGGCGTGGACACGGGATCCGTCTTCGAGAGCAAGAAAAGGCCTGGCACATTGACAAAGCACTGGTGCATCTTTGCGCTGGCTCTCTCATAGTGTATTGTAGCTGCATCGTAATTGGCTGCCATGAACCACCTGTAAAAAGAAAAGAATACATACATATACCAAAAAGAAAAAGGCATAAAATCATTCCCACCCATTCCATCCCTAAATACACTCCACTCCACTCCCCTCCACCCTCCCTCTTATCTTAGCACCTCCTGGATGACGGGTCATCCCTGCACCTTGTCAACTGCCCTGGGTCAGAGGCAGTGTCGCAAGTCACAACACATCCACAGCAAGGGCGCTTCATTAAATCGGTGACCCCCCCTCTCCGTCCCCCCATGCATAAAAGGAGAAGACGGGGAGAAATCCCTTCGAGATATGAATAATTCTATAAAAAAAATGAATTCTCTTTGCTGAACAGACATTCCTCTTGCATCAAATACCACTTTCACCTTGACATCTTGACCACAACTTATCATGCCTTTATTCACCTCAACCTTTTCTTTGGTCTACCCCTTACTCTCATTCCTAGCACCATGAGAATTCACAAATCCTTGAGGGAAGTTTGTTCTCAACCATTCTCACAATATGACCAAACTGCCTCAGGCTGGCCTGTTCTACTCTTCTTAATTCTATCTGAACCCTAGTTCATTTATGAACTCTACTGTTCCTTTGTCTATTTTTTAACTCCATACAAACCCCTTCAGCATCTCTGTTCCATCGACTCCACACTTTTCATTCTCATATTCATCACTCCGACACACAAGTCAGCACAATTATGGCTTAATTCATTCTTTTTATTGCTTCACTACTTCTAACCCAGAGCAGCGGACAAGATGCAGGAATGACCCGTCATCCAGGAGGTGCCAAGATAAGAGGGAGGGTGGGTGGGAGTGGAGTATGTTGGGGATGGAATGGGTGGGAGTGGTTTTTATGCCTTTGTTTTTTGGCTACCTCCTTTGTAAGGGGGAAGAAGCCTTTGGTATATTTATGCACTGTTCCTTCATCTATTTCTCAACTCCATACAAAGCCCTTCAGCATCTCTGCTCCAGTTATTCTACACACTTTTCATTCTCATATTCACCACTCCCACACATAAGTCAGCACAATTATTGCTTTATTCATTCTTTTCATTGCTTCCATTGACATTCTTTTACTTCTCCATACCACCCTCAAGACACCTTCCACCCTCTCTCCCTTCCTTACTCTATGACCAATGACATCAACCAGGCACTAGCCCCTCTGGAGAATGAAACCACAGAATACATTTTCTTACAGTGCTCATAACATACATATATACATACATACATACATATACCAAAGGCTTTTTCCATACATGCATCACAAAAAGCTCTTTCCCCTTATAAACGGGTTGGCCAAGTCAAAACATACACTCACCCTTTGCCCATCCCAAACACATTTGATGGCCCCTCTATCTTTACTCCTTGGAGATTAAGGGTCATTCCTGTTCCCCGCCAATGCAGTGAAACAATACAATCTTTACTCCATGTGTGTTATGGGTCAATCTGATGACCGTTTCCAAATCATTCAAGGCCATAGGTCTCATACACGAGAGTGAGAACTTTCCATGTTCCTCACATTTCCTTATTTGCTCCACACTTGTTACAGTTACTATTTTCATCAACTCCTCTCCACCCACTGTCCAACCGCTCTAATACTACACCTCACACTGTCAGACTGTCACTTACAATCTCCTCATACTTCTTCCGCATCACCTTTTTCTAGTTTTGTGTTCATTTAACAATTTAATAAAGACAAAAAAATAAATAAATAAAAAATAAAATAAAAAATAAAATAATAATAATAATAACTTACTCAAGATATTTTTTGAGTGATGCTTGGAGGACTTTGTTGTTGGTGAGGGCCCGGGGCATGCCTACAGGAATACCGTCCATATCCACACCACTGTCCCATATCTGGCCAACAAATCTGTTCAGTAGATGACCGTGGGTCTTGAAGTCTCTCTCAACCTGAAAGAAGCAAAGAACATTTTGGAGCAGGAGGAAGTGAGACAAGACAAAGAAGGGAAATAAGAGTGAGTGAGTGAGTGAGTGCTTTGAGTTTCACTAACTGGAAACCCACAGTCCTACATTGGGAGGCAACAGTCCTCAAACCCTCCAACAGATCTCATTGGGATTGTTATAAGCATTGTATTCGTGTGGGAGTGATTCCTGCCGCTGATTTATGGTAGCTGTTAGAGGGGAGCAATCTCAATTTGTCAACTCTGCTTTTGTGAGAAAGTGGAGGAAATAAAGCTGAAGAGAGTGAGTTTGGCCCCAAGCTGGAGGCTGAATGTCAGCTTCTCGGAACTGTACTTCCAGATGGTGGCGAGGGTGTTGATGGGTTTTGAAAACAAATGAAGGGGAAGATGAATCTCTCGCAGCAGCAGGTTGCTGCAACTGACAGCTGTTTCTCATTTCCCACTGAGTGGGAGGGGGATGATGAAAAGAGAGTAGTGGAAGTATAACTAAAATAATTTTTTTTTGGCTTTCAGTCTAATATCATAAACTTACCTTCTTAACCTCTTCACTCCGGGGCACATCGCACGTCTGGCAGCATTAGCTGCCCGACGTGCGATGTTGCATCATAATAATTGCATTATAAAAAATAAAGTCAGTGCTCATTCGTTCGTTCTCTTTCACCCGTGAATTTTGATAACCATAGAAAATATGATGAAGCCAGTTTAGAGAGAATGGAGGTTACGCAGGAACGACTACAATAAATATAATCAAGACGCCGACGTCGGCATCATCGCGTACCCACTTGCTCCTCATGACGCCTACGTAGGCGTCACCGTATGGAAGTGGTTAAAGAAGGCAAAGATGATGCTTCCTTACAGAGGAATTTTTGAAGCAAGTGGGGATGCTCACTGGCCAAACAACTTAAGAGTGTTACTACTTGAGCGACAGGTCAGGAGTGGAGGTGGTGTAAACATGCTGGGGGGGCATGAGCTCATAAAGGCATACTACATTCAATTTCTTCCTTCAAAAGGTCCTCAAAAAGGAAGCACTGAGAAGGGGAGTCTCATGACATTGAAGCAATGCTATAACATGTTCAACCAGCAAACATCTTAAGATCGTTAGCCTTCAATAATATAATTTACAGTGGCAATTTACAGTGGTGGAAGGAGTGAACATGAGGGGGCGTCTTAGGATGAGATGGATGGATGGGGTGAAAGGGGCATTACAAAAGAGAGGAATGTCTGTGGAGGAAGGACAGGAGAGGACAGAAGATTGGGGTAAATGGAGAGGGGTTGTGTTTAGATGATGCTGTGATGCATGAGGGGGAATGGGTGGGGGATGGGAGGTGAGGAAGTATGTATGAGAAAAAATATGACGTAGCCCAAAGGGATTTCTCCCCGTCTTCTCCTTTTCTGCATGGGGGGATGGAGAGGGGGGTCACCGAATTTATGAAGTGGCCTTGCTGTGGATGTGCTGTGTCTTGCAACACTGCTTCTGACCCAGGGCAGTGGACAGGATGCAGGGATGACCCATCATCCAGGAGGTGCCAAGATAAGAGGGGGGGAGGAGGGTGGAGGGGAGTGGAATATATAGGAAATGGAATGGGTGGGAGTGGTTTCTATGCCTTTTTCTTTTTGGCTACCCCCCATGTAGGGGGAAAAAGCCTTTGGTATATGTATGTATGTATGTACAGTGGCTATATAAAATTCAAACACTTTCAACCAACAACATACTTGGTCAATTTGGCTTGGTAAAATTTGGTGTGGGATGAGACATAGATAGATAGGTACGATAAATTGGTGACTAGGTGATGGGACCCAGGAAGTGTTAGGCATGTGTATTTACCTAGTTGTATCTTATGGGAAGGGGAGCTACACTTATGGTGTTCTGTCTCTGTATCTTGTCATATCTAATTTGTTCTTAAATTCTTGTGCTGTTCTCATTTGTTCTTAAATTCTTGTGCTGTTCTCATTTGTTCTTAAATTCTTGTATTGTGTGTCTATATACATGTATGTACTCGAAATATCATTCTGCTGTGGTGAACAGTCCCCCACATGTGGATCTACGAAACATGTTGGCTTACAGTATCGTCACTGCAGAAATGGGACAGACATGGAATTTATATGTTGTGTAGAAACAGCTGGCCTTCGGCCTTATACTACTATCGTGTAGGTTAAGTCCATATTACGCCAGTACTACAAACATCTGTATCCCCATGAAAGCACAACATAGGCCCTGCTGAGCCATGTTTCAGTGAGGTTGGGTCCTTTGCTACTTTAGGGTATGCTGGCTGTGTATATAAGGAGCCAGGTTTTGGTCTCCATAGGCAGTTGTCTTCAGTGCTTGTAACTCAGCGGTGCTCGTCCTAAGGCCACACGGCCAACTTTGCAGTCGGGTAGCCTTGGAGCTTGACCACCTGACCCAGCCTAGGTCAACACTCGCACTAACCATAATATAGCAAAGAATCTCACTTGAGCTTCATTCACTCCCTAGTCACCATAGTCTAGGTAACGTTCACATAATGTTACACTGCCAAGGGCAGATACTCAGTGAGGATTTAAAAATCAACAGCAAGTGTTATAAACAAGAATAAAAGCAGGGAATACTACCTTGACCATGACCTCTGTGAACACGTAACCTCCCACACTGAAACCATGTACCAGCAAAGGTGCATGAGATGGATTGGCATGTAAGAAGTCTAGCACCTGGTCTGCTACCATCTGCAAATCAAATAAACTCATTAAAAGACTTCTTTTTAATTTCAGCAGCAAATGGTTCTAATAAAAATAGAAAAAAAATAATCACTGCATATAGAGTTCTTCAGTATGTCAACAGTATCCATATTTCTAATATTTCATGCATTTGTAACTTTTAATATTCGTCACATAGAGACTTACATGTGACCCTCTGGTGGGGCGAAGGAGGTCAATTGGAGAAATGCGAACCTTAAGAACATCAATGCCCATATCCGTGTAGAACTGTGCATATTTACGTATGTGACGTTCCTTAGACATGAGCCAACAGAAAAGGAGAGTCATAGGCCTTTCTCCGTTACTGAGTGCCTTTGCCATCTGTCAAATAAGAGACGTAAATGAGCCACCCATACAATAATATACTCTAAGCATACATGTACCAAAGGCTTTTTCCCCCTTATACAGGAGGTAGCCAAAAAAAAAACAAAGGCATAAAAACCACTCCCACCCATTCCATCCCTATCTTTTATAAATTCAAAACCACACAAAGAAGACAAAATCTAAAACTATAGATAAAACTAAAGCTGCGTTTGCTTGACAATAAAGAAAGACAGTACCACCATGAGGGTGACTCCTTTCCTATATATCACAATTGGATACATTTACAATATTCAGATTAGGAGAGGAACAGAAGGAGTAATTGGTGAGGAACAGTGTGGATTTAGGACGGGTAGAGGTTGTGTAGATCAGATCTTTGTGGTAAGACAGATATGTGAGAAAGCTATAGGAAAGGGGAAGGATGTTTTTTGGGCTTTTATGGATCTGGAAAAGGCTTATGATAGGGTAGACAGAAAGGCACTGTGGGAGGTTATGCAGATTTATGGGATAGGAGGAAAGCTTTTGGGAGCTGTCAAGAGTTTTTATGAGAGTAGTAGAGCATGTGTCAGGATTAGAAATGGAGAGAGTGAGTGGTTTGAAGTAAAGGTGGGACTTCGTCAAGGATGCGTTATGTCGCCCTGGCTGTTCAACTTATACATGGATGGGGTGGTGCGAGAGGTGAATGCTAGGGTAGTGGGTCAGGGATTGGAGATGGTTAAAGAAAATGGAGAAAAGTGGGAGGTGAGCCAGCTGTTGTTTGCAGACGACACTGCGCTTGTGGCAGGGTCAGAGGAGGGATTGAGGAAGCTGGTGGCAGAGTTTGGGAGAGTATGTGATAGAAGAAAGCTAAAGATAAATGTGGATAAAAGTAAGGTGATGAGATGTACAAGGGGTGAAAGTGGCAGTAGACTGGAAGTGAACATTAAGGGAGAGCGACTGGAGGAAGTGGATAGTTTTAGATACTTGGGTGCAAGTGTAGCAGGAAAAGGTGGAGTGAAGGTGGAGGTAGAATGTAGATTGAGAGAAGCGAGTAAATGCCTTGGTGGTTTAAAGAGTGTAATGAGGAATAGACATTTGGGAATGGATGCGAAGAGGAGACTGTATGAAGGAGTGATTGTGCCAACAGCACTGTATGGGGCAGAAACGTGGAATATAAGAGAAGAAGAGAGAAGGAGTTTGAATGTGTTTGAGATGAGGTGTCTGAGAAGTATGGTGGGGGTT
>NC_134790.1:19118538-19141038 GCF_046742065.1 Oratosquilla oratoria
GATTCAATTTTGTTTAACAACACAAAATTCCCTATACCTGGATGCTAGGATGATGATCCTTACAGAGGACTTTGTACATACATATACCAAGGCTTTTTTCCCCTTACAAGGGGGGTAGCCAAAAAGAAAAAGGCATAAAATCATTCCCACCCATTTCATCCCTAAATACACTCCACTCCCCTCCACCCTCCCTCCCATCTTAGCACCTCCTGGATGACGGGTCATCCCTGCACCTTGTCCACTGCCCTGGGTCAGAAGCAGTGTCGCAAGACACAGCACATCCACAGCAAGGCCGCTTCATTAAATCGGCGACCCCCCCTCTCCGTCCCCCCATGCATAAAAGGAGAAGACGGGGAGAAATCCCTACGGGCTCCGTCAAATTTTGCTCACACACACTACCTCACCCCCCATCCCTCCACCCATTCCACCCCCCACCCATTCCACCTCATGGAATCTAATGAATCATGCCCTTGGTACATCTCGCTGGCAGGGTTTGAACTGCCATCACCTCAACATCTGTCACATGTAGCAAAAGCCTAAACTGCCGAGCCACTACAGTATACATGACACATGCACAAAAAATTACCAAACCTCACTGCTGTCCAAAAAATAAACATACATATACCAAAGGCTTTTTTCCCCCTTATAAGGGAGGTAGCCAAAAAACAAAGGCATAAAAACCACTCCCACCCATTCTATCCCTACATCAAAAGGCAAGAGAGGCTGTCGAATAAAATAATGAACCCACACAACACCCATCTCAACCCATTCATCACCTCTCATACAGATACCCGTAAGATGGACAGTGAAAATGTCCATTTTCGAAACTCATTAATCCCCTCACCTCCAAAACTCGGTCCCCAGAATGGGCCTAAAATCTTTCTCTATTAACTTCAACTGTATTTCTTGTACTTTTTCACACAAAGTGAGCTGACAACAAACAACAGCTCTCCTCTTCCTAGCAATCCCAGCTGGTGACACAGAAACATTCCCACACTGATACAACACAACAGTCCAAAGTTTCTTCTCAGAGAGATCTGTGGGAGGTTCCAAGGACCATTGTCTGCCACTGTGTGGCTGTGGGTTTTCTTATCTATATACCAAGAGTGCTTTCTCCTTACAAGGGAGATAGTTAACCCCTTTGATACAATGACGCCTACGTAGGCGTCATGAGGAGCAAGTGGGTACACGAGGATGCCGATGTCGGCATCTTGATTATATACAGACGCTCCTCAACTTACGTTTTAGTTACGTTCCGAACGGCCGAACGTAAGTTGAAAATGAACGTAAGTTGTTACTGTACTATACATCCGTAAATTCTATTACCGTATCTTATAAAACACCCCTAAATCATTAATTATACACATAACATTGTAAAATAATAACATTAATTTCAAATAAATTAAATTCAAGCAACATAAATTGAGATGGTGGGGGAGGAGGAGGAGGAGGCAAGGCATGTTCAGTTTGTCGTTTGTGCAATGTAAACAATGGACGCAGCGTCATGTGCAAGTATCGTTTGAACTACAGGGGGCACGCTAAACTAAAAAATTCACTCCAATTTTTTTTTTTACCATTTTTTAGTCAGTTCAAACGTAAAACGAATGTACGTACGTAGAGGAGCGTCTGTATATTGTAGTTGTACCTGCATGACCCCCATACTCTGTAAACTGGCTTCATCATATTTTCTATGGTTATCAAAATTCACAGGTGAAAGAGAACGAGCAATACAGCGGTAACTTTATTTTTTATAATGCAAGTATTATGACGCAACATCGCACGTCTGGCAGCTAATGCTGCCCACGAGATTTTGGCCCATAGTGAAGGGGTTAAGTCAGAGATATGTACTTGTTCCCATGTATTTCACTCCCTTCCACCATCCTTTCCTCCACTTCCATCTAAACTTCTCATGGATGATGGGTCATCCCTGCACTGCGGGTTTTCCATTTAGTGAAATTCGAGGCAACAACTGACTGATTGGCCTTTCTCGCCTTCAACCTCATAAAGAGTCAGCTCTGTCCCCTGACACACCACTCATGTCTAAGGTAATGCAGTGACACTGCACTCCAAAAAATAAATGAATAAATAAATAAACTGGAGCAAACAAGAACATCCTTTCAAATTGCATCTTTTCTTCATCCGTTTATAACCACTCTCAATCCACTTCTACCTATTGCACTTTCTCTCCTCTTGCATCCACTGTCCCCTTCACCCCATCTTACTAATTTTTGCTCTTCCTCTGAAATTCACTCCATCCAATTCTGCTTTACAAACTTTTTTGCTAGTCTTTAGTTACAAATCATGTCAGCACTTTATCTACTCTATCTGACAGCCCTTTCTAAATATGCTCTCTACTTAACATCCCACATTTCTCACTATCCTCAAAACACCTACAATACTCCCCAAACACTTCATATCAAACATGTTCATGTTCTTCCTTTCTGCCTCCCTTAAATTCCAAATCTTTGTCCCATTCAGCTACGAGCACAATTACCCCCTCATACAAACTTCTATTTTCATTCATCACCAGATATCCATTTCCCAAAAAACTTTTCATTTCCACCACATTTATTTACTCCCTTTACTCCTCTTGGGGATCAGTGCCACCTGCGTAGAGCCGGTGGCCAGGGCTGGTTGCCGCCGTTTGGCCCCCAACTAATACAGCAAATACAACACCTACAGACCATTTACACCATGAAACAAAAGTCCTCAAAGTCAAGGACCACCTCAACATGAGAGGCACACAAACACTTGCCGCAGCCACCACAAACACATCACACCCGCTACACTACATAGCAGAACACCCACACACACCAAGAAACATTAAAACAACATCCAAAGACCTGTGTCACACACAGATACTCTCTTCTCTTCCTCCACAACCACCAAATACCAGCCTCTGGAAACATATTCATAATCATATCACTCACCGCTCCATTAACACACTGCTGCATGCTAGACCCCCTGATATCCACCCTTCTGAATCCTCTCTCCCACGAAAGGACAGAGTCCACCTGGCCAGACTGCGGTGCGGCCACCACCCAGCACTTCTAAGCTACCAGAAGAGGCTGGATGACCGCATTGTGAACAGCTGCCCAGGATGTAACACTTCACCCCATACCATACAACACATAATGGAAGACTGCATTATACACAATCATGCACGCAAACAACACAACATACACTCTATAAAGGATTTGCGGGAAAACCCAGTTTCGGCTGTGGCATTCCTTGGGGAGACGGGACTGCTAGGACAGGCAGTCTAGGGAACGACAACAACAACTCCCTTTACTCTATAATTCACTTCAACTTCTTCATCTGCTGCCACATGGAACCCCATATACTTAAAACTCTCCACTTCCTCTAACCTCTCTCCCTTCAAATTCCCCTCCAACCCACCAACTTTATCAATCCTTATACACATCACCTTACTTTTCCAACATTTACTCTCAGATTTTTCTGTAACAATTTCCCCATTCTCTGCCATTAGCTGCCTCTGTCTACTATCAAACTCACCCACATGCACAATATCATCCACAAACAAAACTGGTTCACCTCCAATGTCCCTCCACTCTCACTCACCCACTCCAAACTCCTCCTTAACACTCGTCTTTACTTCTCTCACTATACCATCCACGTATACACTGAACAACCATGGTAACATTATGAATCCCCACCTTCATCTCAATCTAATCAGTCTCCATTCCTAACCATCACACAACATCCACTAATGTAGATATATAATGATAATTATTGACATGAAGATGACAATCTCTTCAATATGAGTAAAATTCTCACAGGCAGGATCAGCTGCCTCATGTACGATGATTTGATGACGCATCACAACACTCGCGTTATAGAATATAAAGTTACAGCTGTATTACTCATTCTCTTTCACTCTGAATATTAATAACCATGGAAAATATGATCAAGACAGTTCACAGAATATGGGGTCATTAATCTACAATAAAAAAAATAAATATAATCAAGATGCCAACACCAGAATCCTCATACACCCATTCATGCTTCATGATGTTCTATGTAAGCATCATCATATGGAAGGGGTCAATCTTCTCGTAACAAGAAATGACTCATACTGAATGAAAATTCCTTCTTACCTGAATGGTTTCCTTTGGGTCAGGAAGTGGTTTCTCACTCGCCGTGAAGAACTCAATATTTCTAGAGAGTCTTTTGGATTGGAAGTCCCTCCGACAGCTGACTGAAAATGCAGCTGCCAAGGGTGCTAGTGGACTTGGACAGACCTGAAATTATACAAACAACCATTAACAATGAATTGCCCAATCAGAATAAGAAAGAATATGAATGCCATTAAAGAACTACACAAATTTATACAAGGGGTACTTTTTTCAAGTTGTCATTCATCAGGCCATTTTCCCTGAAAATTTTCATTGGTGCAGTTGATTCTTACTCCCACTTTACCAAATAATTTTGTTCAGCTTAGGAAAACCCCTCCTAAAGTCAGTTCAACTCTTTCGTTACTGCAGTTACTTAGTATCCATTCAGTCCTCCTAAGAGACTCTGTTTTATTATCATCTTAATTCAAAGAAAGCTTTTTATAAACTGTACAACACAAACCTAATTTTAGAAAAATTATTTCTCAAGGCAGAAATATAGGATATAGGAATGACCTGTTATCCACAAGGAGCTAAGATAAGAGGGAGGAAAGGGTGGCGGATGGGAGTGGAATGGTTGAGAATGGGTACGTGTCTTCTGACTTGGCTACCTCTCTTGTAAGGGGGAAAAAACCTTTGGTATATAAACTTTCTCAAGGCAGTGACAAGACGAAACAGGGAGAGGGAATGTGTCAACAGGCAAATTCCCCATACTGTGTTCTCTCAGGATACAATGGTTATAGCTCCCTATAATGTTCTTTACGTTGATATCGCATTGTACATATTTGCAGTCCCTGCCATTTCATTTTACTAAAAGACACATTGTTCCAAGGTCTTTTGGGACACCTACATATCATTGTTGGATTATATAGCAACACAATATTCAACAAATTAGACCATTCAGATATGCTAGCAAGAAATCATGAAGTACTTAGTACTCAAACATCAATTGGTAGCAGTACATAAAAAAGTGGAAAAAAAAAAATCCAAGTCATCAACTTGAATCCAAACAATGGATTATAAGACATACATATAACACATGGAAAAAATAAACATAGAAAAATGTGGAAGTGGTGAATAGAGAGATTTGGGGAGAGGAGGGCATGTGAGATAATCCAAATTTTTTTGTTGGATAAAAACAAAAAATAAATAAAGAAATAAAATAAATTAAAGAACATGCAAAAGTTTTTGTATGAAAGGAAATTTGGGTGAAAAATGACCCAAGCTTGGGGACCTTTGACCAACAAAACACCCAGTTGATCCAGATCTATCTTTGACAATAGAGACAACAAAGAAACTATCCACATGCATGGAACCAATAACAAAAATTAAATTTAAAGGGACCATCATTTGTTTTCACCTTAATAACAAAGAGAAGGTACAATGCAAGGCACATCAACACGATAACTCAACTCACCCTGGCCATTGCTCCGCACGGCCTCAAGATGCGAGTGCCACTCAGAAGCACCATTTTGCCCGTAGACCCAAACATCGTAACACTGGCAGCGTGCCAGACCAGCCTTCCAAAGCTCTGGTCTCACAGTAGTGTTTGCAAAAAGTGGAGTCCACTTGATGGTATCTCCAGAGTTGGCAATGCGGAAAGGCAAACTCCCTCCTCAGCTGGCTACGCTATAGATGACTCCTTCTTTGGCTGTGATGCATCTCCTTGTGGGTTCTCCTCTGCTTCTGAATACCTGAAAAGAATGTTTCATACTAACTACAATAGGGAATCATGAGTCTTTATTATGAGAAAAAATAATAATAATAAATAAAATAGATAAATAAATAAAAACAAATAAATAAAATTAATAATAATAAGGTAAAGTAAATAAACAAATTAAAATAATAACATAATGAATTATCAAAATTAATCATTTTGTTGCCACGAGTTCCACTGACTGACAACCTTCAGCCCCCCACAGAGCAATGGTCCTCTGGCGCTCTCACTGACTTCTGCAGGAAGAAACTTTGAACTATTGGGAGTTGTACTAATGTGGGTCAGTTTTTTTTTTTTTGTTTTTTTTGTCAACGACTTCTAGTAGAAGTAGAGGAGCAGTGAAAAGATGGAGGAAATAGTGTTGAGGTTGATTGAGATCTTGGCCATCTGGGGACAAAATGTCACACTTTTAGGTCTGCACCTAAAGTTGGAGACAAGGTTGTTGACAAGTTGTGTAGGTGGGCAACAGGTAGATTATTTTCCTGATTTCAGAAAAAATAAGAAAAATAAAACAGAATAAAATCAAATAAATAAATGTACTAAAGAAAATATCAAACATGAATTCTGGCGTGCAATCAAAAGTATATTTTCAGTTAATATACACTGTCCTGCATTTTCAAATTTTATAATATCTTGCAATTTTAGTCCCATTCTGCTTATCCATCACTGTCATCATGGAGCTCTTCCTCCTCCATCCATACTTTGACAATTCTGGACAACTTATCATTTGCAAAGAAAGACTCCCTTCTCCAATCTATATACAAGATAATTTAACTGGACAACAAGAGTACTTTGGTAACTGCAGAACCTTTCTTCACTCCAATACAAACTGATAACAAAGAATTTACTCTTTGGAGACTGGAAGTTCCATCACTTGCAAAATTGTCTAGCCATTTGTTAATATTGCTTTCCATCCTTGGCATCTCTAGTATCAAAGGCAGGTTTAAATAAGGTACCCAGTCTTACTTCTACCTCAATTTCAATTGTCCACTACACTTATTTCCACGTTAAGGAGTATATCACTTCAGTTCAAGAATTCATGGCTGACGACACTCAAGGCATTTCTGTCAAGATGGCTCGTCTATTCTTGCCTAATTATGACAACGGTGACTACTACTTCGTGTTTCACTGACTGGAAACCTGGAGTCTTCCAGTGGATAGAAATGGTTCCTGGAAATACCTACTGATTTCTGGGGGGACAACTTTGAACTGTTGTTTGTGTTAGATTAGTGGGCACATTCCTATGTCACCAGCTAAATGGAAGAACTGGAAAAGGAGGAGGAGGTGAAGAGAAGGAGGAGGAGGAATAAATGGAGATGTATGAAGAACTGGGAGAGGAGAGTAGCACAAGGAGGAAAAAGTGTAGTAAGAGCACAAGGAGGAAAAAGTGTAGTAAGAGCACAAGTAGGAAAAAGTGTAGTAAGAGCACAAAGAGGAAAAAGTGTAGTAAGAGCACATGTAGGAAAAAGTGTAGTAAGAGCACAAGGAGGAAAAAGTGTAGTAAGAGCACAAAGAGTAAGAGGAAGGAGGAAAATGAAAAGTATATGAAACAGTATGGAGAAAAGGTGGAGGAGGAGAATATGAGTAGTAATAGTAGTAGTTGTACTACTAGTAGTAGTAGTAGTAGTAGTAATAATTCAGAGTACAAGGAAGATGAAAACTAACAAGAGGTGTTGTAGGAAATATTATGTCATAAGCTCTCCTTGTATAAAAAATAATGGTGAAAACAGTCAAATTCTATGAAGATATCTTAGACCTTCTCCAAAGAATTAGTACCTCTGTCTCATGGTTGTATCTTCAAACAGAGACGTTGATTACTTTTAGAGTAAAGCATGGAGAAGACATTTCTCTTCAACATCCATGTTTCAGGACTACCAACAAGTACCTATCAATTATTTACTAAACTATATCCTCTACCATGTAACAAATATTTTTGGGGATATAATATTTTGTGGCTTTCATTCCCCTTACTACAATAGGGTTGTTTGACATTTGTCTAATTCCTGGGCAATGTGCTTCACTCTTGTCCATGAATAAATGGAAAATATGTGGGTTACACAAATATCCACAAACTTACATCAAAACAAAAATCTCAGTGTGCCTTCACATAAGCAGTAGGCACCATAAGAAATTACAAATTCCAAGGCATGGGTCTAACACAAGTTAATAAAATAAAAAATGGGTTACTATGAGATTAACTTAAGCCTGTAAATCAAACTACACAATCATTGCATGATACTTGAGCACAGATTTTTTGTGTTTTCTGCTTCTTCAGTTTCTGTATACCTTTTTTTAACTTATAATTTCCCATCACTAAAATGTATTATATTCTTTGTTACTCAGTCTCACTCCAAACAAGCTCCTATCTTTTGCCTGCACGTCATGTACTGGTTATTAAACGTTTTCAGTCAAACGTGCACTACATCTCGTACATAACGATATTATACTAATACTTAACACAGATTTGGAACTACCAATTAACTTTTCAGGACCACGACATACGCAAAAATGTTGATTTCCACACAAAATTACCAACATACACTTAGGAAAAGTAGTATCAGAGGGGATTAAATATTGTTCATCAATTTTCATTTGTCTTCGCGAGACCACTGGTGTACACTTCCAGATCATCTGGCTCATTGACATGGGCACGAGATTCAGTACCCAACTACATTTGCTGTTTAGATTTTTACAAGGCCCACCAACCTCTATCTGGTCACAATTTCCAAACCACAATATCCGCCAATGTAATGTCTTCCTCTCGCAGAAATATATGGACGTTAACTTTTATCAAAATACCAAAGTAGGAAAAAACATGTAAAGTCTGACTACTCTATCAGCTGTCAGTACCGGCACGGGATTGTCAAGCGGTGTTATTGAGTAGCATCGCTCGAGCTAGCTCAGGATCACATGAAGACCACTAACAGCAAATATAAAAGAAAATATATCCGCGCATTTAAAAAAAAAATGTTTCTGAACTAAACTACAATGGCATGACGAATTACAATAATCAACCTACACCTTCAACTCTCTAGCAGGTCTCTGCTGCCTATTTCTGCACAGAGTAAAGGACCGACGTGTACGATACCTCAGACACCCCAGCTCTGGATGAGAAAATAATACTCACACAGTCAACTGCTGCTGCCGAGGTACATGAGTTACCAAGTACTAAAATTTTGAACGTAACATTCTTGAGTTTTCAACTACTAAATTATTGGGTTAACATAACAGACTGAGTTCACTAGTGCCATCTAGCGTTGGAAGTGAAGTTTCAGAAAGGAAATACAGGAATGAAGTTCCTGTTCACTAAGTGCTACATTTTCCTGACGAAAGTAATGGTGTGTGTGTACACAGTAGGAAGTGAAACTTATGCACATTCGACATTTAGCTTTACTTGATTTACTTGAGCAATCAGAAAATGTCTATATTTTAGAGTCAAAATAATTCGGTAATATTTATAGAAAACCAGAAGGGGTATACATAGCCGATACACAATCGCCTTTCAATTTCCATGTTCAAATATTGGTGTTTAATTTCCGCCCTCCCTCAAAGATCAATTTACCTTGTCAATTTATTTCTCCTTATCCGTATTATAACTTTCCTGAATTTACAGTTCGTGCTCAAATTTTCCAACTCCAAGTTTGATAATGATACTTTGATTTGAGAGTTCTGTACAAATCAGGTGTCAAATTATAAAATAAGTTTGAAATGCGTTTTTTCAATCTGACCCTAATGTTATTTCATCTTTCAAATGACTATTTTCTAAACCGTGTCACTTTATAAGAGAAACTGTACATCTTGTATATAATTTTTACTTTTATTGGCAGTTCTTAATTCAGGAGTCATAATCCGCTTTATCAACTTTCTTGTCTTCTATCCCGTCAACATTATTTTGCATGTATTCTTCATATGTCGTAATCAATATGTGGTTATCAATATACTTTGAGATTATATGGTTAGCTTATAAAAAATCAACCAAAGATGTCAACAATGTAAATCTACCGGTATAACGCAAGAAGTTACAAAACAATTACCTTAGCACTTCTTTTGATTAATCCAACAATATCGTATGGCTTGCCGCGGCCCTACCTTTTGGAAGACCAAGAAGAGTGCAAGTGTATTCAAGCAGATCTACATTTGCCATAGGCCAATGATACGTCATCCAATTGAGAATATCCTGTAAGAACCACGTCATCACTCAAGCACTGAATGCTTTTGCGTTCATATCAGAAGTATGATATAGCAAGATTGTTTTAATATTGTAGACATTTTTCTCGAGTAAATGAATAATATAAGACAGTTTAAAGAAGTTGTTTTTCTTCATATGAACATCAATCGCTCAGTGTGTTTACACGTACGACAGTTTGTCGTTTTCCTTCGATCTTTTCTTGTGGATTTTTCAATCGAATGAATGAAATCGTTTGGCACAAGCTACACTAACGAATAAAATAAGTAATTTTCTAATTCTGCTGATGTGGAGAGTTTTCACAATTATTATAAAATCGCCTGACGACAAATAGAGCAAATATACTTGAAACTAGCGAAATGTTTGAAAAAATATATAAATTGCATTCAGTTTTTCGCAGCATAAGGTGTTGAATGATCTAAGTTGACGACGTTTACAAATGAGAGTACAATGACGAGTGCCTGATAGCGGAGGTCATGGAGGACGGACGGCAGATAGGATCATCTCCCTCCTGTTAATATCTAAAACTCGTCAACCCCTGGAGGTGCAGCCCCAAGAGGCTGACATTCGGTCTCCGGGCTGGACCTAAGCCCTTAATTTCAACGGTTTCCTCCACCTAACCGGTGACTGATCCCGTCCTACTTTCGGCCATAGAAGCAGTCCCCACACAACAAATATATTTTACCATAATTAAAATTTTCTCTTGTGTTTAGAGGCGTAGTGTAACTTGATCTAAGTTTCTCAGATCAGATTGTCGACGGTAATTCGATAGTCTTGTCAGTTTGTACTATGAATTTGTACAATGTACCGTGTACTACGAGTTTGTACTATGCGTAGATATACAGTTGAATGAATCTTTTATTTATTTATTTGTTTATTCATTTATTTATGTTTATATTATATCATTATTATTATTATTATTATCATTATTGTTGTTATTATTATTATCATTATTATTATTATTATTATTATTATTATTATTATCATTATTATTATTATTATTATTATTATTATTATCATTATTATTATTATTATTATCATTACTATTGTTACTATCTATTTGTTTATCTATTTTATTTTATTTTTCATTTATTTAGTTATTTATCTATTTATTTATTCAAATTTTTTTTGTGCACGGGGCAGTCTGAGTATTTTTTCTTAGATTATCTTAATTCTAAGATGTGTTCTATTTCTATCGAAATAAATATTAATAGATTTGTGTAGGCTATAGCTATTCATAATTTCTTATGTTCTGCTCTGTTCTAGATTTTTATCTATTCTTTATATATCGTACACACAATTCTATTTGTCGTGTGTTCATTATCTGCATTGTTTTTACATGTGAAATTTATATGTTTTCTTTATTTGTTTTGCATTCTGCTAATTTCTAAAGTTCCTAGTACTGCAAGATACCATAAAAGACAAACGACGCAATTTCCTGCGAATATGGTGTATGTCTTCCTAAATCTTGGTATTTTACATTAATTTCGTCCTTTTCTCTTCTTTTTTTCTATTAGTATGGGAAGATACTATATTTTCATACCTATGCTGCGCAAGTACCACTCGGGTAACGATTACCAGTGTTCTAAACTTAACTAAACGAAGTTCAAGTAATATTAAACCAGTTCTTCTAAACGGATTATATTCCGACGAAAATCTACAAACGTGACGTCATATCGCTTTCTGTGCACAATATCGCTTTTATTCCTTGTGATACGTTAAGTTGCCTCAAAGAAAAATATTATTCTCGCATATCTGCTTCAACAATTTCTTCCATGTTCACTGTCATGCACCCCAGTGTTAATCCAAAACACAAAAACGATTGCTATGATAATCTATTGTAGATCAAAATCTTTGCACGGAATAATAGTTAGTTCTTCAACTCTTGGCCACACTGCCCAAAATGTCGACAATGGAGGTAATGGTTGTTAGTCAGTTAACATATTAAAGTTAGAAGAAAAAAATCAGTAAAATGTGTTGAAATGGGAGAGGAATTGATTGTGTAAGTGAGATGTGTGTGTGTGTGTGTGTGTGTGTGTGTGTGTGTGTGTGTGTGTGTGTGTGTGTGTGTGCTTTGATTAGGACAAATCCTTCATAAGAGGAAAAAGTATTTTATGTGTGTGCATATACATACATACATATATATATATATATATACATATATATATATATATTTATACATATACATACATATAGATAGATAGATAGGTAGATAATTAGATAGATGTAGATACATATGAATCCGGTATTTGCTGTCATACACTTGCATCAGCAAATACTCATATATCATATGGATATGGTTCAGCTGCATTTCCCAACCAGACGGACACAAACGCACGCGACATGACGTCATATCGTCATTTCGTGATCATCAGGGTGTCTTGGTTGAATAAAAGCCTCTGACGGTAACAAAAGCAAATATATAAAACGTCAGTAGCAGTGAGAAGGTCTGATAGCACTGCAAAGGCTTTTCCTCGATTGAATGAAATCGCCTAGCGGCAGACATAACAAGTGTGCTGATCGGAAATATTAATGAATGAAAAACAGTGATGAGAATATATTTTGGAAACTCGTTACACGCACATTCTGTATACACGTTTTTTTATGATTGGTACAGCAAGCGTATACAAAAGGTAAACCATAATAAATAAATAAATAAGTAAATAAAAAATAAACAAATAAATTAATGAGTAAACAAATCTATAAATAAATGAATAAATAAGTAAATACATATATACATTTATATGCACATACACACACACATGCACACACATACACACACGTACACAAAGTGCATTGAAAGATAGGGAGGAGGGACGGTTGTTGTTCGAGACAACGGTTAGGTGGTTCGAGTCCCACCTACGTTGGCATCCGCCCGAACCGAGTCGGGTTACGTAAGGAATTGCAAAACTCCGGAGGCGTAAATGTCTCGATTTAGACTCGGGCTGCGCGCCAGCCAGCCAGCCAGCCAATCAGCCGCTGTGGCGCGTTGGTTTCAGCCTCGATCCCGGCAACCCGGGCTCACTGGGCAAAGGTGGAGAGTACGGTTGCAGCTAAGCGGTTCTTGGTGTGGGTTGCATGAAGCTGCGCGTTTATCTAAGTTCGTGGAGTCCCGTCTCGGTGTCAAATACTAATATTCATTTACATTTGTTATTAAACTAATACTTCTTCCATGTGTGTGTGCGTGTGTGCACGTGTGTGTGTGTGTGTGTGTGTGTGTGCGCGTGCGTGCGTGCGTGTGTGTGTGTGTGTGTGCACAGGTGTGCGTGTGTGTGTGTGCGTGCGTGTGTGTGTGTGTGTGTGCGTGTGTGCGTGTGTATCTCACCCACCATTGTCCACTTTAGCAATTGAGATGATCCGACAAATTTTCTCATTTTCTGCGAAAACCATTTCCTTCCTTGTCTAAGCAAATAAGTAAATAAACATATTTAAATAATAAAAAAAAAGAATACAAAAGATAAACATTATATAATCAAACAAATATATAAAAACCACATATATAAACACATATGTAAATATCACAAAATATATGAAAGCTTAGACGAAAAAATAGTTACATGGAAAAATGAAATTACGAAATAGATATACGAAAATACAAAATATAAGTCGAAGAAAATAGTTAGAAGTTCAATATACAAAATAAAAATAAATAAAAATAAATAAAAATAAAAATAAATAGATAAATAGATAAAATTTATAAACAAACAAATAAATTAATTAATTAATATAATAGATAAAGTAAAAAAAATATAAAGAAATAAATGAATAGATAAATTGAATAAAATAAATGCAACAAATAAAATAAACGAATAAATAAATAAATAAATAGAAATTATAAACTAACAAATAAATCAATAAAAAAATAAGTAGATAAATAATTATAATTAAAATAAATGAATAGATAAATCAAATAAAACTTTAAAATAAACAAATAAACAAACAAACAAAACTTTTAGTGTCCAAGGCAGCCGCTCATCCTAAATTCTCTGTAACGTGTAATGGTCGTGTCCGCCACGGCATCTCGCCGGACGATCTTTGTCTACGCGTGCTGCAACGCCTTCTCGTCTCCTCCTCCCAACCACCACCACCACCACCACCATTCATTCTCGTCCTCTATGAATAAGAACAATTCATATATTCCACCTCCTTCCACCCCTCCACATACACACCATCCACCATGATCCACGTGTCATATATCTTCCACCCCTCCTCTCCCTGTTTTCGTTAAGTTTTGTTACTTGTGTTTGTTCCTGTTTCCGCCAGGTGATTTTATTCAGTTGGCGGTAACCCACCTCCCCTGAGCAACAGAAATGTTCATTCTATCTCGATAAACCTTTTCGTGACTTATATGTCTTTGTTCTGACCATCAACAAGCGATTTTAATCGGCCAGGGGAAAACCAACCAACCCCCGCGCAGAGCAAATGATGAACAACTACGGAGACATGAAGCAAACGATCATTTGAAGACAATAGATAAACAAATAGATAAATAAATAAATAACATGGGGACAATAATAAATAAATAGATAAATAACATGGAGACAATAGATAAATAAATAAATAAATAGATAAATAACATGGAGACAATAAATAGATAAATAAAATGGAGAAAATAAATAAATAAATAAATAACATGGAGACAATAAACAAATGAATAAATAAATAAATAACATGGAGACAATAAATAAATAAATGAATAAATAAATAACATGGTAATGATTTTAAGTCCACAAATGTACTTTATTTTTACACTATGGCATTATACTGAATTCATTATCAACTGCAACTGTTCCAGAGCCTCCACATTGAATGGAGTTGTCCTGAAGTTACCTAGAACACACTTTCCGAAAAAAAAAAGAATGTAACAGTCAATCAGAGTTTTCTCGGAAAGGCCTGTTTAGCGGCTTTTCCTTAAATTCGTCTGATGCGGTCACTCAACAAACACATGACACAGTACTCAGGTCTAAAGAGGCAAGCTGGAGTTGACAAAAAATAAAATGAAATAAGATAAAAATAAAATAAAATAAAATAAAAATAGATGAATAAATAAATAAATGAATAAGTATATAGGTAAATAAATAAATACAGAAATAAATTAATAAATCAATAAGTAAATTAATTAACTAATTAATAGATAGATAAATAAATAAATACATAAAAATAATTAATTAATTAATTAACTAATTAACTAATAAGTGACATTAAATATCCATTCCTTATAGCATATTTCATATCGTTCATATTCTCATTACAATTAGCACATTTCACCTCACTTTTTGAAAATTGGTGTTGCTTGAGCCAGTTCATTACAGGTCAGGTGAGGTCAGGCCTACTGGTTAAGTGTTGACCACCTGATGAGGTCATGGGGTCAAATAATGAATACCCCTTTCCCCCCTATTTTTGCTCATATAAAGAATCCCCCCTAGTCCTTTAGGGAAGGAAGTTTCTGCATATGATCCAACACCTAATGTAAGTCACGTACAACTACTCTGGCACACACACACACACACACAGACACACACACACACACACACACACACACACACACACACACACACACGCTCCAACTCTCGTGGGCGGGGAGTTGCGTGCATGTGTGCATGTAAGGTCACAGCATTACCCATAGATCGGTCATATATGATCTCTGAGCTCTCTTCCGTTTTTTTTTTTTTTTTTTCTTTTTTTTTTTTTAGCTGTCGATCACAGGTCCAACACGTGATCCAAGACCATGGTGTTGAATCACACACGCACTATACCGAGTCTAAATCTTAACTGAATAAACTCGCCTGGCGTCACCACACTGAGGATGATACAACATCGCCACTCTATCCATGTACTTTGCATTTGATTCAAATCATGAGACTCATGACTGCCATTGCTACGTTCGGACAGGACAGTTCAGTGTCGAAAGAGCCCTCACTGCCTGAGCATCGCCTCACCAAGTGCTTGGTAAGTATAAGTTGACGCAATGACGAATGTAAGAGAGTCGAAAGAGCACTCATTGACTGAGCATCACCTGACCAAGTGCTTGGTAAGTATAGGCTGACGCAGTAATGAGTGTAAGAGAGTCGAAAGAGCCTTCACTGCTTAAGCATCACTTGATCAAGTGCTTGGTAATTATAGGCTGATCCAATCATGAGTACAGGAGTGTCGAAAGAGCACTCATTGCCTGAGCATCACTTGATCAAGTGCTTGGTAATTATAGGCTGATGTAATAATGAGTATGAAAGAGTCGAAAGGGCCCTCACTGCTTAACCATCACCTGACCAAGTGCTTGGTAAGTATAGGCTGACGCAGTAATGAGTGTGAGAGAGTCAGTAGGGTTGAGGGTTGTTCTCTGTATGATGAGTCCACAGAACCACTTCGAGGGGGTCGACGCTTGTACGTTTGCCAAGACTCCAAGGTTCATATAGTACAAATGTACAATAATTATGTACATCTGTACACCGGGTTTTGATGAACTCCATTAGCCCTTTCTGACATGTGGTTCCCTTTCGTAATTCTATTTTGGTTGCCGTCATGTGATTTTATTCAACCAAGAAAGGGCTGAAGTCAACTTAGATCAATTAAGGCAACTTTATATATTTTATTCTGGCGACCACCAGGCGATTTCATTCAGGTGGGATTTTATTATGGTTAACTTCAGGTGATTCTAGAATGTTTACATTTGAAGGATCTTTATATTGAGTGGCCTACTGAGATACAACCTAGAAAAGGATTCTAGAGAGGTTGCGAGACGTCTAGGATTGCTAACCGATTCTAGAACCTGTTGCTGGAGCGAGACGACGCCCCCCCCCCACCCTAGCAACAGCTGGAAACGTGAACGAAAACCTCTGGTAATGAACGAACAACGAGTTGCTCTGCATAACATTAAATCCCTGTGTTCCGTTTCATTCTAGTCCGTCCCATAAGTTTTCGTTTCGCGACCTTGGATCTTGCTGGTAACAACACCTGATCACGCGCGCGCGCACACACAGGCACACACAACACACACACAAACACACACACACACACACACACACACACACACACACACACACACACACACACACACACACACACACACACGCACGCACACGTAACACACACACGCACAAGCACACACACACATTTATTCCTTCATTCACCGAAAGGAGATAAATAAAATCACCTGGCGACAGCTAAAATGAAAGGGAAAAGTGACAGCCGGCACGGAAGGGGCCAATTACGACAAGGTCGTGCCCTCTAGTGGACACTCAATCCTGACACAGGAGTGGACCTGAGGCATGGCAATGTGTCTCTGCTTTATTTGTTGTTATATTTCGATATACCGCAATTATCTTGATTTAAAAAAATCTAGTGTGAGTGTGTCTGTGTGTGTGTGTGTGTGTGTGTGTGTGTGTGTGTGTGTGTGTGTGTGTGTGTGTGTGTGTGTGTGTGTGTGTGTGTGTGTGTGTGTGTGCGCGTGCGTGTGTGTGTGTGTGCGTATGTGCGTGTGTGTGTGTGTGTGTATCATAAATCGTATGGGTCAGTTCTCGTCTTAGTAAAGGACTAAAGAGGGCAGACGTGATACTACTACTACTACTACTACTACTACTACTTCTATTGCTGCTACTACTACTACTGCTACTAATACTACTACTATTGCTGCTACTACCATGAATACTATTAACGATGATTTACCACCATAGCTGAGTTGTTGACAATTATTGCTTAATGATAAATTCCTTCTGCCTGCCGCCAGGTGATTTTAATCAACAGAGGGTGGTGGGGGGAAGGGAACCACTGCCCATCAAAAGACTTTAAACTTGACCCTTTCCCCCAACCTCGACCATATATGTGTGGCACTCACCAGTGCCAAACTTCCTGTTTTTTGTTTTTGTTTTTGTTTTAGGGGGGGTGTTGCATGAGTTTGTAAATGCCAAGCTTCCTGTAACTCCAATAAAATTTCCCTCTTTTTTCTCTCTATCTCTCTTTTTTCCCTCTTTTTGTCTTGAAGAGAAAAAGCAGACAAGTAACGCCCGCACCACTCACGCAGCGGCCCATACCAACAGCTGGGGAGCCTTTAGAGTGCTTGCAAGAAGCTGATTTTGCAAAGAAAAAACAAACAAACAAACAAAAACACCTTCACTTTACTGCCAACCGCAGTATCCAGTGACCTATGAAGGTCGCTCCCCCTAGGAAAAAAAAAGGAAAAAAATCGGCAACTACCGTACCCAGTGCCCCAATCTCAGCCATTTAATTTCATTCTGGCTGCCGTCAGGCGATTTAATTCACTTGAGAATTAGCCCCTTCTGGGTGAGGTTCACTTTAGCAGAATAAAATCAATCAACGATGTCACTTCCCTTGAACAGTGATTTGTCCATGGATCTTTCTTGCCTTGACATCGACTGTATTCTGTTTGTCGCCTGGCGATTTTATTCATCCCAGTGGCGCCCTTACTTCTCCCTCGATAGAGAAAGGGTTGCAGCATATATATATATATATATATATATATATATATATATATATATATATATATATATATCTATATATATATATATATATATATATATATATATATATATATATAATTGGGAAAGGTCGTTTTTTTGCCTGTTCTAGAATTAAAATACTAGTTTGTTTTGCTAAATTGATAAATCCTCCTCGATCTTTCGATGAATTCTTAGTTGAAATATATGCTGATTCTACGATTCTTCTAGTGAATTTATCAAAACCTTTACGCAGCACTTCGGCTCCTCTCCAGTTTGGTAAATGATCGAATTTTCTCGCATGAACTACTAAAGAATTAGACGTCCTACGTGCTTTTATGTCGTTTTTATGTTCATGAATTCTTTTATTTAATCCCCTTGATGACTCGCCATAATATGCCATTGTGCAACCATTGCACGGGATTTTGTATACGACACTGTTTTCGGAATTGGTTCTCTTTTCGGAAGTCTTTACCAAATCACCTATCCTCTAATTAGTTATTTTGGCTATGTTTATACCTGCTTTTGTTAGATATTTGTCTATTATTGGTGAATTTTCTGAGCCAGGTAGACCTACTGATATAAAATTGGTAGTATTTTTATCATTTCTCTCTTTCTTTCCACGATTATAAATATTTATTGCTTTTCTTTTTATTCTCCTCAACACTCCCTCTGGGTAGTCGAGATTGTCAAAGGTTTTCATAATATAATAAAATTCTTCTTCTGGGTATTCTTTGCTACATATTCGTAGTGCCCTAAGAAAAAAGCGTTATCCTATACCACTCTTTGTCCTATCATCATGTGCGGAGAAGTAATGTACCAAATCCTCTTTGTTTGTTTTCTTTCTGTATACTGAAAAAGTCACAGTTTTTCCTACTTTTCGTATCAATGTATCTATGAAGGGCAATTGTCCATTTGGTCCTCTACTACTGTGAACTGGATATCGCTGTTGACCGCGTTAAGCATTCTCACTTTATTATTTACGTTAGTGCTTTCGGGGATGATAGCGAGGACGTCGTCTACATATCTAAACCAGTGTGATCCTCTACCATTGATTATAATAAAGTTTTCTTTTTCCAATAACTCCATGTATAGAGAGGCCATCACTACACTTAAAGGACTACCCATAACGAGACCTCTGTGTTGTTCATATTCGTCGCCATTAAAAGTAAACGCAACAAAATTTACGCATAAATCTATCAATTCTATATAATCTTGTTTTCTTACGGGTAGGTCAGCATCGTTCATATCTTTTATTACTCTTTTTGCTGCCTCTAACACATTCAAACTCCTTCTCTCTTCCTCTCTTATGTTCCATGTTTCTGCCCAATACAGTGCTGTCGGCACAATCACTCCTTCATGCAATCTCCTCTTAGCATCCATTCCCAAATGTCTATTTCTCATTACACTTTTTAATCCACCAAGACATTTACTCGATTCTCTCAATCTACATTTTACCTCCACCTCCACTCCCCCCTTTCCTGCCACATTCGCACCCAAGTATCTAAAACTATCCACTTCCTCCAGTCTCTCTCCTTTAATACTCACTTCCAGTCTGCTGCCACTTTCATCCCTTGTACACCACCTTACTTTTACCCACATTTATCTTCAACTTCCCTCTTTCACACACTTTCCTAAACTCTGTCACTAACTTCCTCAATCCCTCCTCTGACCCTGCTACAAGCGCAGTGTCATCCGCAAACAACAGCTGGCTTACCTGCCACTTTTCTCCATTTTCTTTAACCATCTCCAATCCCTGACCCACCATCCTTGCATTTACCTCTCGCACCACCCCATCCATGTATAAATTGAACAGCCAGGGTGACATAACACATCCCTGACGAAGTCCCATATTGACCTCAAACCACTCACTCTCTCCATTTCTAACCCTGACACATGCTCTACTACTCTCGTAAAAACTCTTGACAGCTCTTAGAAGCTTTCCTCCTATCCCGTATATCTGCAATACCTCCCACAGTGCCTTCCTGTCTACCATGCCATGAGCCTTTTCCAGATCCATAAAAGCCCAAAAAACATCCTTATATTTTCCTATAGCTTTCTCACATATCTGTCTTACCACAAAAATCTGATCTACGCAGCCTCTGCCTGTCCTAAACCCACACTGTTCCTCATCAATTACTCCCTCTGTTCCTCTCCTAATCCTCTCAATCAAGACCCCCCCATAAGCCTTCCCAACTACACTCAACAAGCTGATCCCTCTGTAACTACTACACTCACACTTGTCCACCTTTCCTTTGTAAAGCGGAACTATATAGGCACTCCTCCAGTCCTCCGGCACTGTACCCTCTCTTAAACAAACATTAAATAGCCTCACCAGCCAGTCCACCATCACTGTACCTCCTTTTTCAGACGTTCTGCATGACATCCATCCAGACCAGGTGCATTGCCTGCTCTCATCATCTTAACAACTGCCTTCACTTCATCCTTCCTTATTTCTCCTCCATTCTCCTCACTCATCACGGTCATTTTCTTAGCACTTCCCACTGGAACTACCTTTCCTCCTTCACGTGTAGCAACCCCCTAAAATACTCTGCCCATCTTCCTCTTACTGCCTTCTCTTCCATTGTCATCTCACCATCTACACCTTTTACCTTTTCTTCTCTACTTGATTCGCTTCCTCTTCCTCTCTTAATTTCTTTCCAAAACATCTTTTTATTGCTTTCAAAATTTTCTGTCACACTTTTACCCCATTTCACATCTGCTCCCCTCTTTGCCTCCCATTCCGTGTACTTTACTTCTCTTCTTTTCTCTTTGTACTTCTCATATGATTCCCTCGTTATATTTTGTAACCAATCTGTGAAAGCTCGCTTCTCTTCTACAACTATATATATATATATATATATATATATATATATACATATATATATATATATATATATATGTCGTAGCACATTTGTAAAATAATACTGGTGACCCACTTTCGGAGAAGAATAAACGAAAGTATAAAGATCTGTATATTTCGATCACTAACTGTGATCCTCTTCAGCAGATGTGATCCTCATCTGCTGAAGATCACAGTTAGTGATCGAAATATACAGATCTTTATACTTTCGCTTATTCTTCTCCGAAAGCGGATCACCAGTATTATATATATATATATATATATGTATATATATATATATATATATATATATATATATATAAACGTGTGTGTGTGTGTGTGTGTGTGTGTGTGTGTGTGTGTGTGTGTGTGTGTGTGTGTGTGTGTGTGGAGAGAGTGAGTGAGAGAGAGGACTTCCGCCTGCCCCCCCCCCACCGAGTGGTGACCACTGTCTTTTTGTCCAGAAAAGAAAAAAGAAGAAAAAAAGACAAAAGTGGCAGCTTGACCATCTAGAACCATCCCCCTCCCTCTACTAGAGAAAAAGAAAGATATTTGTTCAGGAGAAAAAGTTGTTGTGAAATGTCAACACCTTGAGAGAGGGAGAGGGAGAGAGGAGAGAGAGAGAGAGAGAGAGAGAGAGAGAGAGAGAGAGAGAGAGAGAGAGAGAGAGAGAGAGAGAGAGAGAGAGAGAGAGAGAGAGAGAGAGAGAGAGAGAGAGAGAGAAAGAGAAAGAGAGAAAGAAAGAGAGACAGAGAGAGAGAAAGGGGGGAGAGAAAAGAGAGATAGAAAGGTAGAGAGAGAGAAAAGACAGACAGAGAGACATACAGACAGAGAGAGAGAGAAAGAGAAAGAGAGAACAGAGAGAAAGAGAGAGAAAGGGAGAGAATGGGGAACAAAACATGCTGTTCAGAAATTAATTAAAATTTGCCGTATTTTCATCATTAGACCTTATTTTGTTGATTCATTTTTTATATTTATATTATTTATTTATTTATCTATTTATTTATTATGTATTTACTTAATAATCAATCTATTAATTCATTCATTTATTTATGTGTTTACTTACTTATTAATTCATTTTCATTCGTCCATTTGATTATTTGTTTATTTTGAGCATTCATCTATACATTTCTTCATTTTTCATCGTTATCTCTATTCTAAGTTCCTATTTT
>NC_134790.1:19146038-19203538 GCF_046742065.1 Oratosquilla oratoria
ATAGCCTATATATCATTAAAATAATTATAAGTTCAAATTGTCGTCTACCCGGCAACGGCATTCCTCGTGTAGGACCATAGAATAACGGCGGATGGCATGGTAAAATTGATTATGAATGTGGCTATACAATATCAAGCAACTATCTCACTTGCCTTCACCAATTCAAGTTCCACTTGACTCGCATCTTCCAATAAACCCATGAATCATGACTGGTGATACAATGGAGGCCCCATGTGAGAGAGAGGGAAAATTTTTCCCAACATTTCCAAATGGAATTTCTAGTGCATGAGCACTACAAAGTCCATTACTTTGAAATGATGAATACTATTATATAGTTAGTAATTCTCAATTAATTCAAATCAAATTTCGCTTAAACTAAATTTTTAATTGAACTCACAGAAAGCATATAAACTTTAGTTGTCATAGTATGATGATTTTAATTTGATTCTACAATACCGATCTATGAGTTTAATTTCGATTAATTTCATACATAAAAAGAATATGGTGAATGTTCAAATATTTCTGTTAGTTCTGTTCAGAAACACAAACTTTAGCACTATATCACAATAATTAATTTTACAATAATATTCATGATCAATAAAAAATTAATCTTAATCGTGGGAGAATATTCAGGTGCATTTCAGAAAAAAAAACGGACAACGATCACACGATACGGCCTCCCACTGTCGAGACACAGGCTGAACATGATGATATGGTCTAACGTCACAAACTCCCTCCCTATCGCAAGGCTAGGACGGTGCCCCCCACAGATGACTTTGAAGCGTGGAATTTAATGAACAATGCCCTTGGTTCAACTTCGCCGATGGCAGGGTTCGAACCGCCATCCCCTGGAGCCCAGACCTTCGCCGCAAGTAACCAACCACGTAGTCTGTAAATGGCGAAATAACGTGGCAGTTTGAAGTTATAAGATTCAAGCAATATGCTTTTGTCATGTCTGACAATGGCTTGCCTTGAGGTTTGCTTGTTTTGTTTTTGCAATTTAGTTACCTATTTGTTTACTTATAAATCTACTTATTCATTCATATATTTATTTGTTTATTCAAGTATTTGCTTCTTTATTTGTTTATCTATGCTATTATTCCTTTTCGTTAAGGACCAAAGGGTTTGATACGATTTTGCTTCTGGCAAATGACAGACGACTTCACTCAGATCAGTAGTGTGTGTGCGTGCGTGTGTTCGCGCGCATGCGCCAGTGCTTACGTGTGTATGCTTGAACCGGTATATACTGCCGTCTG
The DNA here is from genome assembly GCF_046742065.1 of Oratosquilla oratoria. Lineage (NCBI taxonomy): Eukaryota > Metazoa > Arthropoda > Malacostraca > Stomatopoda > Squillidae > Oratosquilla > Oratosquilla oratoria. Next base: position 19,147,295 of record NC_134790.1, read on the forward strand.
GTTATTCACTGTCGCGTAATGGAAGATTTAACTCAATCTCGATTAATCTTTTCACTGTTGATAGCAAAACACCTTTATTTTTGGTGATCTTATTCAACAAAATTAGGATAAGTGAACTGTTTGGGGCAAGAATGTAAATTGAGCATCCTATTTTTACTGTTTGCCGTTTGGCATTTCAGAGGAAATCTTCAAAATATTGTAAAACTTCTTCCTGTCTTGGGATTATTATTAGTTAACGCTAATTAATTCTATATTTGTGACGATACCTGATTTGTCTATTCGATTAATAATTATCTTTAACATCCCTTAATTCTTTCCCGCCGATTCCCAACACTGCGATGATTTTTTACAACAATACGATCGTCGTCTGCATTGAGATCAGTCGCATGCATTTTTTGTGTATATTATTACGTAACTGATTAGTGATTATACTGTAATAGACTAATAGTAATAATCAGAAACTGGATTTTTACCTAAATCAACAGTTGCATTTTCAGTCTCTAAATATTACCTAATATTCAATATAACGCAATATAAGATACATTGTGTAGTACAATATAATACGATATAATATGATATAGTATAATATAGAGATTTGATATGATACAAATATTGTGTTTTTATTTTGCAAGGCAGTTATTTTCAAGGCCAGCGAGACGGTGAGAAAGAGCCTAGCAACAGTGGACTGTCGACTTACTGTTTCCAAGCAGACAGTTTCATTCGACATTTAGTGTTACCACAAGAAAAACTTAAACAAATACAGTTGTTGTAATGTCACTGCTGAGAAAAAAACATCTTTATTACTTCTGCTATACTTATGCTAGTACTAATTATATATATATATATATATATATATATATATATATATATATACATATACACATATATACATATATATGCTAATAAGAACACGGGTTCGTGTGTTCACTTATGCAAAGTAGACCACTTAGAAAAAGAAACTAACGAAGCAAAGCGCTTTCGTTTATTACATCTTCAGTGCAACACTTGTTGCATTGAAGATGTAATATACGAAAGCGCTCTGCTTCGTTAGTTTCTTTTTCCAAGTGGTCTACTTTGGATATATATATACATATATATATATATATATATATATACTATCGTTGCTACCACTTCAACGGGAACAAATATCTAATTCGATAATTGGAATTAGTGTGATTAAAGTTTTTCGGGTACGATCAATTTTAGGGATTTTAGAATTATTATTATTATCATCATTATTGTTGTTGTTATTATTAATGTTATTAGTTATTGTTATTGTTACCTTTATCATCATGTATTTGGCTGAAACTCGAAAATATATCCATATTTGTAGGAAAATAAACCTGATTTGTAAACATTATAAAATAATATCATATATATTCTAATCGAATTGAGTTGAAATGGTGTTTTTGTGTAACTGTGTCAACTTGACGGTTAATTAACAGAACGCCAAAGACAAAATCTGACGCCAATTTCTATTATTGAGAAATCAATTTTTGAATATTATTTTCTTTTAGTAACAAATCGTCAGCAACAGTGACGTAGCAACGTCACAGAATCATAATTTCTTTACGTTAGTAATTGACGTATATTTTTCTTTTGATTTCCTTTAAATAAAATCGATTGTCGGCAGTCAGAATAAACGCAGACGTCTGAAAAAAACGTTACGAAATTCTAAACATAGATATTTCGTTGATTGAACTGAAGTAGATTAGATGAAATGTGATTAGCTTGCAGATTACAAACAACTGCATCAGCGTGAACTCACAGCCGACTTTGTCCGTCCCAACCACCATTGTCTACTCAGTAATGCTGACAATGCAACCTAGTCGGCTTTCATAAGGACCCTAACAATAAATGAATGAATGAATAAATAAATAAATAAATAAATAGATAAATAAATAAATAAATAAATAAATAAATAAATAAATAAATAAATAAATAAATAAATAAATGAATAAATAAATAAATAAATAAATAAATAAATAAACAAATTAAAAACGTCCTGGGACCCAGGCGTGTTTAGTGCGTCCGAATACATAGATGTACGTAATTCACCAAGGTCTTGGATCACGTGATGGACTCGTGATCGGTTACTAATACCCTCCCGGATGAGAACTCAGAGCTCATGTATGGATCGTGTGTGTGTGTATATAGTTCTTTTTTGCAGACATTTGTGATTATGCATACGCTACACACGGTTGTACATGGTCCCTCCCCCCGTGGCATCCTTCCCCCCTCTCCCCCGGGGTATCCCCCACTCTCCCCCGGGATATCTCGATCACTCTCCCCCGGGGGATCCCGACCACTCTCCCCTGGGGTATCCCGACCACTCTCCCCTGGAGTATCCCCCACTCTCCCCCGGGATATCTCGATCACTCTCCCCCGGGGGATCCCGACCACTCTCCCCCGGGGTATCCCACACTCTCCCAGGGATATCTCGATCACTCTCCCCCAGGTGTCCCTCCTCCATCTCCCCCGGGGGATCCCTCCCTCCTCTCCCCCAGGGTCACCTCACCGACCCCTGGGCCACACGGACTCTACCAATCCATTCATTTGATAACAAACCTGCACTATCGTCTATTTTTTTCTGTCTAAACAAATAAGAATATAAGGCATTTATTTCCAAACTAAATTTAAATATACAAAAGACGCTAGGTCCTTTTTTCATGTATCATTGTTTTTTTTATTATAATTTAATCATAAGTTATACGATTTATGATACCTAGGCCCTACGACAAGTCTATCATTTTGTATTTTAAAATTTCATTTATTATCTCCACTTAAATGAAAATCTGAATATCAGAGAAAGCGAGTGTTCACTGTTTCTACAACAATGTATTACTATTGAGCAACGACTACTGCGACACTATCGGCATGACGTCACAACAATGGCGACATGACGTCAGCAGAAGTTCGGTTACAGACAGCAATCACAGTAATAACATAAAGTTGTCCAATACTGGATTTAGAATGTAATGGATTTATAATTTTGGAAATTGGATTTAGGATATGAAAATGAAAATAACACCGACCTAATCGACATATTAGACAGAATGACGCTTGGGAGGGAAATGTTTGGGTCAAACTCGTTTTGATCGATTGAACAATCTTTTCAAATGTGGACTACTGTTGCAATGCAGAGATACAACTTGCATTTGTACGCTGACGACAACGTGCGGGCGTTTTTGTTTATTTATATGTTTGCATTTGAGTTTATGCAGCCCCCCCCTCCCTCAACGCCCCGAGTATGGTACACTCATCTCGAGTTTGATTCTCCTTGGATAAACACTTTTTAGTGCGAATTTGTGATTTGAATTACATTTGTGAATTATATATGATTTTACATACAGTTACGAGCAAAACAAAACAAGCCAACAGCATTATTCTTGGGGTTAAAATATCGGCGTGTTTCAAGTATCGGTTATCGCTTATCGATCCCCCCCCCCCAAATAACATTCCTGGATCCGCGCCTGATATATATATATATATATATATATATATATATATATATATGTATATATATATATATATATATATATATATATATATATATATATATATATATATATACACACACACACACGCACATATAGTTTTATCCTTGTGGTGGGTGGCTTGTCCGTGTGCTACATTGTATTACTCTCTGTGTGGGACTGCCCAGCATACACATCCTTCCTAGAGGTTGGTTGCTTCATCTTCACATGTATATATAAGCTTCCTCCATTGTCTCCCCCGTGTGCTTGTACGAATCGAGGTAGGATTTTACTCCATCCTGGAAAGGAATCAGATTCCATGTCTCTCTTAGTCTTTTGTCTCACCCTAGACGTCTTTTCCTCCCTTGTTAAACGGGTGGGCATGAAATGCGACGTGTTTTGCATACAATACTCTTTCTATTTATGCACATTGTCTTTTTATATGTCTTCTATTTTTGTGCCTGTTTTTTTTTCTCAGTATCTATATAAAGCTTCAAGTCTATATATATTTTTAAAATAAATTATCCATCCTGATGGGTTATTGAGGTAGACACTATCATACACAGGTGAGCGAGCGCACACACACACACACACACACACACACACACACAAGCTAGAACCATACACGAATTTGTGACTATGTAAGAGAATTGCAGAATTAAAGACGGGACCCCACGATCATTGCCTCTTTCCTGTATAGTACAAATACGTAAACACACACACTTTCCAGATACCTCCCACAGGGAACCACTTCCCTCATAATCTGACAAAATGGCGCGATGCAGCGTGTGAAAAGGGGAATATCTTATCTCCAAGTGGTTGCCTAAGTAGTTGACGAGATGCATTTACCCAAATGTGGCGTGGTCAGTCACGTGGTACTCGGGGGCGATTAGAAAGATAACATAAGGTCGTTGATGATAGCTATGTCGTCTGGAAGATCATGGACAACTTCCTTCGTAGGACTTCCTGCACGACAGTCGCATGAAACAGTCCCGAAGCTGAAATCCTTGACCGTTATCTCAATAAATCCTAGAAAAAAACAATTAAAAATAAAGAAAATTGTCTCAATTAGTTATTAATCTACTTACCTCTCCATCTACTTGTGTTTTATTCGTACATTTTTCTCTGTATTTTCTAATTAATCACGTATCTATTCTGAAGTATATCCAGACTGTTTTATGCCTTTTTTATTCAGGCTGTCCTCAGACTATTTTATTATCTTTTCTTCATCAATAAGCATAGGCCTAACGTCTTCCTTTTCCTATTATCAACTATTCGAGTCGACATGACGTCACACATCGCCGGCAAGGGGGCCATGTACTGTAGGCCTATACACCCTGTTCTGTTCTATATTTGGTGTGCACTGGGCAAGTTCGTACTCTGCGACGAAGAGGTAGCAGGCCCACAACCCACCACCCCTCACACACACACACACACACGACTCGTGGCGCGGTAGTTAGAGTTCTCGCCTGCCACTACGGCTGTCCTGGTTCGAATACAGCCCAGGGGTGAAATCATTTCAATATTGCTGCGTTGCAGGTCCTTACTTCAACTCTCGTGGGCGGGGAGTTGGGTGTGTGCGTGCGTGTAAATTTTTGAAAACAACGACATTCAAATGCGGTCTGTCAGCATGTTATACTTCATTTCGTAACCAGAGATCCAGCTGTAACTGAATAATAAATTAATCAGTGAAATTAAAATTGCATGTGTCATGAATTATAAACATACTATGTACATACACACACATACAATATATACATAGATCGGGCCATATATGAACTCTCAACACGTGATCAAAGACCGTGGTGAGTCTCTGAATTTCCACGGTCATCTTGAAACATTTAATCTTGGCCTCTTGTCTTGCCCCTCTCCTATTATGGCCTCGTAATATCAACAAATATGATGGTTAGATTTCCTAAGCTCTCTATTATATCATCTCCTAGTTTTATTTTCACCATCAGTTGACAAAACTTGTTTACTTTTCCTTTACATGTTATTTTCACATACCTCCATTTTTTTTTCTTGACTTTTTTCTAATGCCCAGCTTTCACACATGTACGTGATTACTGGTCTTATAATGGTGTTACATACCCTCCGTTTTATTTCCGTTTATCTATCTTTTCTCCAGAATATCCAGGAGCCCAGATTGCAGTAACATCTGTCTCCTACTCTATTTATCTATTTTCCAGTTCTATTTCCCCGTGTCATGGGGGACTTGTGTCACGTTTACAGGTCTTTTCACGAACGCAGAAGAAAAACTTGTTTTTAGCCAAACTGGTGAATCTGCCATCGACCGTAGGCATACAGATTATTTGGTGCTACTATAGCGTGAGTTAGTTTAACTCATGTCATCCAGAAGGTGCCAAGATAAGAGGGAAGGAGGGTGGAGGGGAGTGGAACATATAGGAAATGGAATGGGTGGGAGTGGTTTCTATGCCTTTTTCTTTTTGGCTACCCCCCATGTAGGGGGAAAAAGCCTGTGGTATATGTATGTATGTGCTATAACGTGAGGTCTACCGCCATATATCGCCTACTCAGGTGCAACCTGAGGTTTACCACGTGACCCGCGTTCCCTCGGCACGCTCCCCGCACCTGTCCATTAAACATGTGACCTGTCCAAATACATTAAAAACGTGACCTGTCCATGTGACCTGACCTAACCTTTTTTGTGTCATTCTTAGAAGATGTACGAAGTGTGTATCGCTAGAATAAATGTATGGGAATATATGATAACATGATTATTTTTACTTTTCTCCCTTTAATATGAATGTAATTAGAAATCCAACTAAGTAATTCCTAGGGTGTGTACAAAATATGTGTTTATCGCTGAAATAAATGTATGGAAATGGTAGATATCATGCTATATAAACTAACGGGAGGTAGACCTCACGCTAGTGTGGTAGACATAACGCTGTGGTAGCACCGATTATTTGTTCAAAGTGAATCCCCTTCAGAAGTTGATATTTTGAGGAAAAGGCTCACGGAAGTGTTGGGGCTTAGTTTCACTGACGAACAGCTGGGGAGGAAGGTGGGGGGGGGAAGGAGGGACCTTTTCTTCCTGGATGTCCTTCTCATGCGGATCAAGTCCTCATTCTTCTTCCAGTGTTTGCGCCTGAGCGGGAGGAGTATCCCTTGATGTTGGGTAACTCCTTGCAATAATTTTTTTTTTTTTTTTTTTTTTTTTTTTTTTAACTTGAGCTCTTCCACATTGTTCTCCTTGGCCCAGAGGCCAGTGTGCCCTAGTGATGATCCACCACTTTTGAAATAACTGGAAAATACAAATATTGTGTAGATTCTGAAACTATTAAAAATGTCCAGTACTATTATACACAGATTAACATAGATACAATATTGAATAGATGTAAATTGGTATTTGAAACATTATCATCGTTATCTAGATTACAGAAGCAGGAAGACGTCGTCACTATTCTTGAAAAAAAAAAATCGCCCTGAAAATTTATGAAATCAGTCAATCCTACGCAGGGTATTTACATGTCCAGTGACTAAGAGAATATATTGGTCATACGACTAGACAAATATGTTGTTGTGAACATTCCAATTTTTCCAATGAGAAAAAAAGGATAATCAGACTGATTAAATATTAGATAAATACATTTACACCAGCCGTTCTTGGCGGAAAATAGTAATTGGCAAAAATAGAAAAAAAAAAGTAATTGAATGAGATTGGAGGACTACAAACTGTTCAGCATAATTATTGAAGAAAATATCCGTCAAATTCAAATGAAATACGTATAACTGGCCCTTACGAAACATGTTTGTGCCTAGACCTTAATTCACAACATCATGTGTCCATAACGGCTGAATATTTGTTTACATTCGACAGACCAACTGATAACGCGTGACACTCGACTCTCCCAAGTTCACATTTAATCTTCCAAATCCAATTTCTTTAGACAAGAGCGTCAACAATTGCAGCAAATTTCACAACTTGAATTATAGTTCGGATTTCATCACATTTTTTCGTGAGAATTTAGGAACTTGCTATACTACAGAGATTAGATTGCAAACATTCAGTTATGCGGGAACATTGAATTAACTACACAAATTGCCTGTTTATAAAAAAATTTTTTTTTTTTAATGTGGAATCGTGACATCTCTTGTTAAATCATTACGGAGGGTATTTGAAAAATTATCTATATCTATGAAAAAAAAGAAAATCGTTCTTCCTCCAGGGCAAACAACCAGTGGTATTTGGCATTTATCAACATTTCTAAATAAAAACTCACAATGATTAACCCATGCCTGGATTCTATATACATTCTTCATTCATATTTTGCTTTTTCATTACGAAAAATTAAATTCCTGTCATTGAATACTTTAATGATTTTGTGATACGACGATAAGAGATAAGACATCTCAATGTTTTGGGTTCTCTCTGTCCTTGAATGGTCAACGACCGACGCGACGCCGTGACAGATGCGTATACACCTCAACGCACCCGAACTTCGAACCTACTGGTGATGAGAGTAGGAAGTCCACTGTACCTCTATGACGCCCTGACCAAAGTCCGCAGATGATACCCGTCCTCTAGTACACCCTTCTCACTGTCAGACAGATGTGTTTGTTGTGAGTATTTACCTAATCGTAGCATACATGAAAGGAGCAACGCTCGTTGAGTCATGTGCTGGATCCGTGTTCGACAGCCATCTCCCTCCCGGAAGAGAGCTCAGAGCTCGTATGACCGATCTATGGGTAATGGTGTGACCTGACACACACACACCCAACTCCCCGCTCACGAGAGTTGGAGTAACGACTCAAAGCGCACTGCGATACTGATATCATTTCAGCCCTGGGCAGGATTCGAACCCGGACCTCCGCAGCGACAGTCAGGAACTCTTTCAACCGCGCCACCGAGTCATGTGTGTGTGATAGAGAGAGAAAGAGAGAGAGAGAGAGGATCCACCACGGTCTTTCATCATGTGTTGAGAGTTCATGTATGGCCCGATCTATGTATGTATTGTGTGTGTGTGTGTGTGTGTACTTAGTATGTTTATAATTAATGACACATACAATTTCAATTTCATTGATTAATCTATCATTTAGTTACAGCTGGACCTCTGGTTATGAAATGAAGTATATCATGCTGACAGACCGCATGTGAATGTCGTTGTTTTCAAAACACGGTACTAAGGGATAATCTAGTATCACCGACAGTTTATGACGCTTCTACGCTTGTATACAATACCACGACAAAAGATCAAACTAAAGCCAGATTGTCCAGGATTAAACATTTACTGGCATCCCCAATGCAGAAACAGTACATATGAACCGACATAAACTTGCGCACTAAAAATTTGTTGGTACGTAGGGTTCTACAAACCAAAGAAAATGGCAGTATCTACCAGATGTTGCCGACACTTGGTCGTTCTTGGTGTCTGTTTATCTTGTAAGAAACGAGTGTAAAATACAGTATTCCCAAGCTACGAGGGTATTAATGCATCGCGTTAGGTTTGTATGCTGTGGGGTAAATGCAGTTTCAAAAGAATTATCTCCTGCAGTAATATGTGGAGTGGTTATGGGAGTATTAAGGTGGCCGCATACTAGATACTTCTCGCTAGCATGCTACGTGCTTTTGCTACTCTGAGTAGGAACTGCTTCAGTTACGATTTTTTTTCTTCAAATTTCCAAATGTGAATGAGGAACTAAGAATGTTAGACACATTGTTGAGATGTTCTCACAGAATTTTATAATATTGTAACCGAAGTGGTTTCTAATCAAACGAAGTAGCAAAAGCGAATAGCAGGGTTGTGTCACCTAAAATTAGGTTAAGTGCGACTTGTTTGAAGGGAGTGAGTGGGAAGTAGGAAGCTGTTGAAAGGGACCGTGCATATATGTGATTCTAGTAGAATATAGAGTATTGTAAGGAGGTTACCGCACGAGTAGGTGGATGGGTCGTTTCCAGTCACGCAATGGACATGTATGAGATGTGTCTTCTGCTCTTAGGCGTATTAATGTCGTCACAAAACGTCGGTTAATTTGACGAGATAATGACCATGGGTGAAAATGGGGTTTGTCGGGTTTTCCTCCCATCTTTAATGTCACACGTTTTGTATTGCAAATACGGTACAGTAGTCTGTTGCAGGCAGTGGGATGGACACAATATTGGGAGGGGTTGTCGCTGCATCGCGATCATACTTGTCGACTCGTTCGTAGCAGGGTATGCCAAAATGAAATGACATCCAGGACAAGGATGCCAGTTTAAGGCGGGAGACTTGAATGATCTTTGAGTAGATTTCGTTTATCAGTGGATGGCGGGAGTTGCATAACCCACTCCACGGTCAGAACGGGAGGCATCTGTGTATAATATAGGCAACGACAGAAGAATGGATATATGAATGGAGGAGTGATTTATGTTTTTGTTTTCTTAGTGTGAGGCAAAAGCGACGCACAGTGAAATGAGTAGCCAAGAAGCCAGGGGAGGTGCTGTAATTCGAAGGATGTCAATTATTTCTAGTGTGTATAGTAATTGTGCTATTCACGTACCATTTGGAAGGGTATAATGCAGATGTCTGTCGAATCCTTTATGGGCTGAAGAGAAAGTGAAAGTGGTGGAGCTCTTGATGCAGTAAAAATATTTCAGCGATGTCAAAGAACAATGGATGTCCAAAGGCGTTAGGGTTATCTATTTTCTGTATACAGTTTAACCCTTTCACTGTGGTACAGCAGAGGACACCTGTACTAAGGGAGATGCTGTGTGTGTGGCTTAATATTTGGACAACTATGTGTTATGCAGATGAGTAGGGTTGGCATCCATAATTTATTTGACTTTGTAAGAAGGTCTGGTAGAGACTACATAGGGATTGGTTATCAGTTCACCAGCGCGTGTAGAATAATAATTACAAAGGATAACAGGTTGAGATGCAGGACGTTTTTAGGTGCTTAAGGTGACTGTTGAAGATCAGACCCAGGAATTGTGTCCATTTGACTAGTGGAAGGATAGTGTTACTTATTTGTATTGATAGTGTCTTTGCATCAATGTCTACTAAAGTGGATGGTGACTGATTCTGAGGTAGAACAGTAGAATCTGTGGTCTTCAATTCTTTGGAGAAGGAAATTAATGTATACAGAGCATAGAGCTAGATAACATAATTGATGCATAGATTAGTGGTAATTTTGGATGGGGATATGTTTGGTAACAGGATCAATTGCTATGGTAAAAAGAAGGATGCTGAGAATGCATCCTTGGAGGAACTACTACTTCTTTGATATGTGAAGAGGATAGGATCGTTCATACAAATGGGCTATTGGTATACTAAAGGTGGGTGAAGCTCTATATTAGTTTTGGAAGAAGAGTTTTTCTGGATTCATTTCCAGGGCATGTCATGTGCTTTTTCCAGGTTGTAAAATGCAATACAGGCATGGTTGTTAGTGAATGCAGTATGATTGTTGTTTCTTTTTGCATCAGAATATCTGTGATGCTGTGTCCTGCTTGGCGGCCCATTTCAAGAAATGATAGGGAATAGTGTTCCAGCAGTTGGGAGAGTTGGAATGAGATCCCCCCCCCTCAGAATTCGACAAGAACGATTTAGGGCCATACTTTTAAATCTTTTCGCCAGCCCTGTTTGACAAGGCAATTTGTGATAGCAATTGGAGGGCAGTTTTTTAGGTCTGGGGAGAGAGGAAATTGTTAAGTTTTCTCTATGTGGCTGGGAAGTTACCTTCTTCCCATATTTGGTTGAAAAGGTTCAGTATAGACAATTTTCAGTTGGATGTGGATGTCATATTTTAGTGTATGTTGTCTGGGCTTTGGGTTGTGCTTTGCAATTGGAAAGTGAAGTGCATCATTCTGCTTCTGTAAACAGTTGGTTATAGTCTTGGGAGGAACGAGATGTGAGGTTTGGTGGTGGTTGTGATTCAAGGGTGGTCGTTTGGGATACAAAATTGGGTCCATGGTTTGTATGTGCTTCAGCCATTTGAAGGGGTGGGGAGATTGGGTGCTGATCTGGAGGACATGGGAGACTGAAGATAATCAAGATTTCTTTTTTTAACTTGTTTCATATTTTGCTTTTGTTTACTTATTTATTTACTTGTTTATTAAAGAAAGTTAGTTCACTACAGTGAACTGTCTTTGAAAGCAGTGAAAGATTGTTTCTTTTGCTTTATGAGCTGACACAATCTGGATTTCACCTGGAACTGGGCAGTGAAACGTGAATGGTGAAGGTTTTGGAATTGAAGTGGTGCTCTTATGTGATTTGTAAGACGTTGGTGCTGTGTCCACTGTTGAGAGATCTCTTACAGTATGATGCTGCACTAACATCTCCCACAGACAAATCCCTCTCAAGAGAAGAACTATTCTGGTATGCTTGTGTTTAGGATATCAACCCAGCATCAAAACAGGATCAACACAGAATACGCCGTCACAGAATCAAATTGCCCTAAATGCAACCATCACATAGAAGACAATGAACAGCTAACCCTACAGTGCCCTCATACCAGGGTCCCGACAAGGGGAGGGGCAATGCCCTGAGGCAGCACTTTTTTTTGGGGGGGGGGGGGAGGGGGAGGGGGGAGGGAGAGTCACTTTTGGTGAAAAGAAGGTAAAGCAAATTCCCCCTAATGTACTTTTAATGCACGATTTATTTATCATGAATTGTGTGTATGAATGATGTGTGTATAAATATTGTTTTGTGGATGAATGTTAGATGTGAATTGTGCTAGTGACCATCAGATGTGGAAGGTGGTGGTAGTGGTGGTGGGGTGGGGTGCCACTTTTCGACTCTTCCCGGGGCGGCACTAACACGTCGGGGCCCTGCCTCGTACACAACACAGTACAGTGAGACCTCTCATTAACGGACGTTAATTAGCTGTGGTTGTGGTGTTTTTGGTGCTGTTGTTTAGTGTGTGCAATCAATATGTCACACAAAAACCACTCCAAAACACCAAAAACACAGCTACTTAACGTCCGTTAATGAGAGGTCTTACTGTATTCCTTCTTTGAGTGACCTACTGTACAGGCTGACCCGACGGCCATAGCTAATTACCTAGGAGCCGTAGGTCTCCTACAAGAGTGACCTGGGTCAATGGACTGACTGATTGGCTATGATGATGCATGAAAGGTTTTCCAGTTTGCATGGGGGATCATTGGGGTTGTGGGGTTGGAGGGGAGCATACAAGGGATGTAAAGAATGGCAAGTGGTCACTATGGTGTAGTTCTGGTATTACAGACCATTTGAAATCAAGGAAGTCAGGTGTACATAGAGATATATTGATGGAAGTGTAGGATAGTGTTTGAAGATGAAAGGCTGAATTGGTCAATGTTAAGATTAGATAGAGAATTGTTAGTTGGGAGGTTATCTGTTTATCTAGTGTGGCTGTGAGTCCCTATAAAGGGTGTCTGGCATTAAGGCCTCCCAGAAGGAGGGTTAGTTGGGTAAGGAGACCAGATAGTTTCTGAAATTATGTTTTCTGATGGGGGTAATGACAAAAGCAGATGGTTTGTGGCCACTGAGGAGTTTTCTCCCCCCTTATAAGGGAGGTAGCCAGCCTAGGCATGCACCCACCCTCCACTCATCTACTGGTGTGGTGTTTTAATGTACTCAGGCCCCTTGCTCTATTATTTCTACTTGGGGTGACAAGAGGAGATTGGGAGCAATGGGGTGGGTAGGGGGAAGGGGGGGTGATTTGGTGGTGGGAGGTTGTGCGGGGGTTTCTAATGTTGTATTTGTGGCTTTTCTTGGTGAAATTAATCAGGCAAGAATATTGGGGGCGGTGTCATAGAGTGGTAAATTGCCCTGCTCTTGTATATAGTTCCTGGTTTGGCCATCATGGATCTTACTTGGTTTTGATTTTCCCAGATGTTAATAGGTTCTTAGCCTTGAGGGCAATGAATTTCTTACATATATCTGTGGCTTTTTCCCCCTTACAAGGGAGGTAGCCAAAGTCAAAAGGCATAATTCCATTCCCACCAGGCGTGGATACAAAGGGGAGGGGGGAAGGCAGCCCCCCCCCCAAACACCCCGAGTATGGTACACATTCATAATCAGTCAGTATTTGTATGTGATGGGGTATGTCGTTTTTGTCAAACATTTGATTCATTTGTGAAGGCAGCCGTGTAGGTTTTTCTGTTTGTATCTGCATGTTCATTTTCTGTTTGTATCTTGAGGAAGCTGGTGGCAGAGTTTGGGAGAGTATGTGATAGAAGAAAGCTAAAGATAAATGTGGGTAAAAGTAAGGTGATGAGATGTACAAGGGGTGAAAGTGGCAGTAGACTGGAAGTGAACATTAAGGGAGAGCGACTGGAGGAAGTGGATAGTTTTAGATACTTGGGTGCAAGTGTAGCAGGAAAAGGTGGAGTGAAGGTGGAGGTAGAATGTAGATTGAGAGAAGCGAGTAAATGCCTTGGTGGTTTAAAGAGTGTAATGAGAAATAGACATTTGGGAATGGATGCAAAGAGGAGACTGTATGAAGGAGTGATTGTGCCAACAGCACTGTATGGGGCAGAAACGTGGAACATAAGAGAAGAAGAGAGAAGGAGTTTGAATGTGTTTGAGATGAGGTGTCTGAGAAGTATGGTGGGGGTTACTAGGCTAGATAGAGTGAGAAATGAGGAGGTGAGGAGGAGAACAGGGGTGAAAAAGGTTTTGGGAGAGAGGGTTGATGAAAGAATATTAGGATGGTTTGGACACATGGAAAGAATGAGTGAAGAAAGACTAGTAAAAGAGGTATGGAAGGCAGATGTGGAGGGAGTGAACATGAGGGGACGTCCTAGAATGAGGTGGATGGATGGGGTGAAGGGGGCTTTGGGGAAGAGGGGAATGTCTGTTGAGGAAGGAAGGGAGAGGACGGAAGACAGAGGTGAGTGGAGAATGGTTGTATATGGATGATGTTGTGACTGCATGAGGAGGAATGGGCGGGGGGGTGGGGGGTGGGGTAGTATGTGTGAGTAAATTTTGACGCAGCCCGAAGGGATTTCTCCCCGTCCTCTCCTTATATGCAAAGGGGGACGGAGAGGGGGGGTCGCCGATTAAATGAAGCGGCCTTGCTGTGGATGTACTGTGTCTTGCGACACTGCTTCTGACCCAGGGCGGTGGGCAGGGTTCAGGGATGACCCATCATCCAGGAGGTGCTCAGATGAGAGGAAGGGTGGGAGGGGTGTGGAGTGTATTTAGGGGTGAAATGGGTGGGAGTGTTTTTATGCCTTTCCCTTTGTGGCTACCTCCCTTGGAAGGGGGAAAAAGCCTTGGTATATGTATGTATGTATGTATGTATGTATCTGCATGTTATTTTCATTAATAATAATATAATTTTTTCACTCATCTCAAGTTTGATTCTCCTTGGATAAACACTTTTTAGTGCGAATTTATGATTTGAATTATATTTGTGAATTATATATGATTTTACATACAATTACGAGCAAAACAGACTTAGGTTTCTGGACCAATCTCCAAGCCAACAGCATTATTCTTGGGGTTAAAATATCGGTGTGTTATCTGTTTCCCCCCCCCCCAAATAACATTCCTGGATCTGCGTCTAATTCCACCCATTTCATCTCCACTCTTATTCACCCCCCTTCCTTCCCTCTTTTCTTGGCTCATCATGGATGACGAGTCATCCCTGTACCTTGCCCACTGGCCTGAGTCATAAACATAAACGTTGCAAAATATTGTGCACTGTAAAAAGGATGAAGGATGACTTTGACTAGATTTTGTTCACTATCAGTACTCCCCTTTCAATACACAGCTCCAAAATCTCTTGCTACCGTTCCTTCTTGACACACAAAACCTCCCTACTACTCCATCTACCAGCTCATCTACTCTAGCATTAACATCCCCTGGCACCACTACATACACATATTTTCTCCCAACACTCTTCATATACCCATCTACATCATTTCAAAATGCAAAGGATTACAAAGGCAGAGCATGCCGACAGGAGACCTTTTGGTCCATATTTAGGTCGGATGCAAAAAAAAATAATAATAAATGAATAAATAAAAACTATAGTAATGTAGACAAATAAAATACACAAATAAATGCATAATAAAATACACAAATAAATGCATAATAAAATACACAAATAAATGCCTCTCTCTCCTTCTCACTTTTTGTATTACTTGGGTTGTATGCACTCACAGATCACACCATCATTCTCAAGGATACTTCTTTCCACTCCATCATGCATTTAACCTTAGTATTTACCATCAATCCCCATTCTTACCCCACCTTCTCACCACTGCTGACATCCTACCTACCACACTCCCTTAGTCAAACTCACGTTTCCCTTTCAGTCTTGTTTCACTCAGTGTCAAAACATCAATCTTTCTGAATTAATTAATTAATTATGGCATTGAGTTTCACAGGTGGAGTCAAGAAAAGAGGGAGGGAGGGTGGGGTGGTGAACGGGAGTGGAGCACGTGGGGATGAAATGGGTGGGAGTGGATTTATGCCTTTGACTTTGGCTCCTTTGTATGGGTACGAGTTTCATACATACATACATATACCAAAGGCTTCCCCCCCCCTTACATGGGGGGGGTAGCCAAAAAGAAAAAGGCATAGAAACCACTCCCACCCATTCCATTTCCTATATATTCCACTCCCCTCCCTCCCTCTATCTTGGCACCTCCTGGATGACGGGCCATCCCTGCATCCTGTCCACTGCCCTGAGTCAGAAGCACTGTCACAAGACACAGCACATCCATAGCAAGGCAGCTTCATAACGTTACACAAAGTGGAAAACCTGCAGGCCCGCAATGGCTGGTAACGGTCCTCAGTCTCTCCCAAGGATCTTCCTGGGAAGAAACTTTGGACTGGTGTCTGTTGTATTAGTGTGGAACTAAAGTGGTATATGAAAGGGAGAAATCACCAGTTGTTAGTGTGTCAGCTCCCCCATGTATAAAAAAGGGTAAATATACAGTTGATGTTGACAGAGATCTTGGTCCCAGTTTGGAGACAGAGTGTCAGCCCCTCAGGGCTGCACCTCCTAATGGCAGACAGATTTGACAGGTTTCGAAAATGGTCAACTTCACTGTCCGTCTTGCAGGACCACCATATGCAGTTACCCCTTTCCTGGTTCCTCTTTCTTCTTAAACATAAACAATAACAACTTATGCCATTAATTTCACCAACTGTAAATCAAGCCCTCTACAGGAGCAGGCATAAATCATAGAACCCTCTCAAAGATCTCTTCAGGAAAGTCTTGAATTGTTGTTTATGTTGTATTAGAAGATGGTGCCCCTACAGTGGACAGTACCCCTTACAGAGAACTTTGTAGCATAGAACTGAAAGAACCATGCCCATGGTTCAACTTCACCGGTGGCAGGATTCGAACCGCCATCCCATCGACATAACCCGTTCAGCCAGTAACCTTTCCTACACAAATGTGTAGAGCAAGAGAATACTCCAGGTGCCGCCCCCCCCTTTTATTTTTATTCCAGAAATCAATATTAAATCCACGTAGAACCTCCACGAGTGAGGTGGGGTTGGTGAGGGAGTTTATTTGTAGATATACGAGACATATGGGCGATTTCCAATTTTTTTTTCCCTAAGATGTTCGGAGAGTTCTCCTACAGCACTACTCAAATACTACTCTTCCTCCACAAGCATACATAATCATATCACTCACTGCTCCATCAACAAACTGAAAGATTACACATTGCTGAATGCCAGATCTCATGATATCCATCCTTCTGAATCCTCTCCCCCCCAGGACAGAGTCTACCTGGCCAGACTGCAGAGCAGCCACCATGCAGCCCTTCCAAGCTACCAGAAGTGGCTGGATGACCACATTGCAGATAACTGTCCTGGATGCAACAATTCACCCCATACTAAACAACACATTATGGAGGACTGAGGGAGAGAGGACAAACGCAGAGTATGGGATCCAATGTATTTAACGTAACAAGCAATTTAAGCAAATTGTATTTACACCATTTTTATGTTTGTTTATCCCCACAAGCTTGGGCTATACAAGGAGTCAGATGTTTCTCCATGGTTATTTCTGAAGAAGCCCTGCTGGGCAAAACGTTAAATACATTGGATCCCATACTCTGTGTTTGGACTCTCTCCCACAGTGCTGTTGCAGTTGTTGCTGCTTTTACTCATGGAGGACTGAATTGTAAAGAATTATGAATGCGTACAGCACAATAAGGGATTTCAGGGAAAACCCGGCTCCAGATGTGGTGATTCTCTGGAAGGAGGGACTGTTTGGCCAAACAGTTTAAAGAACAACAACAACAAAGCACCCATCATATACTAACATTCATATAATGTTTGATTATTACTCACTGCTTCTCACCCAGGGCAGTGGACAGGATGCAGGGATGATCCGTCATCCAGGAGGTGCCAAGATAAGAGGGAGGGAGGAGGGGAGTAGAATATGTAGGGAATGGAATGGGAGTGGTTTATATGCATTTTTCTTTTTGGCTACCCCCTGTCTAAGGGGGAAAAAGCCTTTGGTATATGTATGTATGAATTATTCAGGATCAAAGTCTACTCTTTGTACTTTGTACCTACGCACCAAAAGGAATTTTCCCCCTAGTACGGGAGGTAGTCACTCCTTTGACAGTACATAAAAATGAAAGATCATTTTTATGCAAGTTCTTGGAAGCTCACATCAAGTACACCCTGTGGAACAAGAAACATAGCCTACTCCTACATCCTACTTTTGGAAGTACACCAGAATACATGTTCATTGAAACAAAACCCTAATTCACAGATGCTGAAATCATTTAACATAAAGCACCCCTACAGACCTCGTGTGATGTTATTTTGTGATCGAGGCTAATTCGCACTCAAGAATGCTCATCATTCTTGGCTTCTACTATCCTCCTCAATTGTCTTTTTCCAACCCCTCAGCACAGTACTATCCTCAAGGATGGTTGTACTGGTTATTGATTACAAAATGTAAACAAAGCATACATTCACACTAAGTGACCCATTCTTGCCAGCTGTCCCATCTCGCCACCTTGGGGATGATGGATCACCTACTCCCTGCTACACTGTGTATTTACGTAGTTGGAATGGGTGGGAATGATTTTATGCCTTTTCCTTTTTGGCTACCTCCCTTGTAAGGGGGAAAAAGCCTTGGTATATGTAAGTATGTATTATATGGGAAGGGAGCTATGCTCATAGTGACCTGTCTTTGTATCTTTCAGCATCTAGTTTGTTCTTAAATTCTTGTATAGTTTTTGCACACAATGCAGCAAGGCACAGCACCACTTCAGGACCCAACCAGTGACAGTTATCAACTACCTTATAAATACAGTAATCCCAACCTGGATCATGAGGCAATTGGTAGGCTGATTATGAATAACCCTTAACCCCTCGAGTACCGAATGTGTGTTTTGCGACACCTGCGTGTCACGGCTGAGTGCACCCGCCAGGAACCGAGCGTGCTCCCCGTGACACAGTTATAAGCTGTGTGTATTGAGGGCTCTCAAGGCCTCGGTTTCTGGGTTATTTCTACCCACGTGGTGGCAAGTGTTTGTGTTTACAAACATAAGGCTCCAGCCATTCGTGGGACGGTTTGAAACGTTTGTTTACGTAAGGTTGACGGGTCAGTAACGACGGGGTTAATAAGCCCTTGAGTGATAGTGAGCTAATTGAATGTACACAAAAAGACAGAGTAAATACAGTACATTTAATCTTGATCATGACATGGAAATCACATAAAGCAAAACATCTGTGTACAATATGAAACAAGGAATCATAGTTTAGTTACAAAATCTAACCATCTTTCTCCAACTGAAACATACGTGTTAACAAATCCAAAGCTACAATGACATAATATCACTGTAACTACCACGACCAAGCTTTTTTCCAATTTCATTTCGGAAATTTTCAGCCATGAAAGTTAAACTAAATCTGCCTATGAACCTTTGACAATTAAAGATAAAGACCCTCAGGTGTTCCTTCGTTCTTTCTGTACAACACATTCTCCTTCGACTTCTTGAAGTCTTCATTGGTCACCTTCATACGACGTTCTCTTAGGGCCATGAGACCAGCCTCAGTGCAAATCGCCTGCCAAAAACACATTACTGGGTCAGTTTCAACCACACGACAGAAAAATATCAATAATGAAGTACAGTCCAAAAAACAGTAATCTCTGAACAAATGGTATTTGCTACCTACCTTGATGTCTGCCCCTGACAAATCATCCTTGGCCATAATAAGCTCATCCAAATTAACATCTTCAGCTAAAGTCATTCTTGAAGTGTGAATCTGGAAGATGCGTCGCTTAGTCTTTTCGTCAGGGAGCGGGAATTCAATCTTGCGATCAATACGGCCAGGTCGAATTAGGGCAGGGTCAAGGGTTTCAATTCTGTTTGTGGCCATAATCACCTGAAAATAAAGACATTGGTACATACATATACCAAGGCTATTTCCCCCTTACAAGGGAGGTAGCCAAAAAGAAAAAAAGGCATAAAATCATTCCCACCCACTCCATCCATTAACACACTCCACTCCCCTCCACCCTCCCTCCCCCATATCACCTCAAAAAGCATACAAAATATATTAGTAAAGCAACAATGATAATCTATTCTATATATCAAATGGATTCTTCCCTCTTATAAGGGAGGTAGCCAGCCAAGGTAAACACCCACTCTTTACCCATTTGCTTTTCCACATGTTACGGTGGTATTCTAAAAAGAAAAGAAAAGAAAAGAAAAGATGAGGAAAAAAAAAAAATCCTTATACATATCCTTGGATGGCGAGGATTTATGTAAGGAAAGAATTTTTCATGAATATCACTAAGAATCTTGTGTAGTATTTTAAAAAAATTCTTTCCTTAAATAAATCTTTCCTTTTCAAGGATTCATACAAGATCTAAATAAGGATTTTTTTTTCTTTTTTAAATAAGAAAACCACCGTTAGCTCCTTGTGGATGAAGAGCCATCCCTGCCCAGGTCAGAAGCAATGCAGCAAGACACAGCATCTCCACAATAAGGCCCGACACCCAAAACTGGGTTACCACCACCGATTCATTACATATATACATGCATACATGTACCAACAGCTTTTTCCCCCTTACAACGGCAGTAACCAAAAAAATAAAGACATAAAACCCACTCCCACCCATTCCATCCCCACATACTCCACCCTCATCCACCCCCTTTCCTCCCTCTATCTTGGCTCCTCCTGGATGATGGGTCATTCCTGCATCTCGCCCACTGCTCTGGGTCAGAAGCAGTGTTGCAAGACACAGCACATCCACAGCAACGCCGCTTCTTTAAATCAGCAACCCCCCTCTCTGTCCCCTCATGATAAACAATATCAATAATGACATTTATCTATATGTTTACCAAAAGTTTCTTCATCCTTGTAAGAGAGGTATCCAGCCAAGGCACGTACCCATCTATCACTCATTTGTTCCCCTTTTATCTTAACTTCTTGTGGAAGAAAGGTCATCCCTGTTTCTTACCCCCTCCCTGGGTCAGAAACAATGAAGCAAGATAGATAGCACATCCACATCAGGGTACCAATGCTTCATTTACATTAATTATTACCAAGAACAAATATACATCCATCACCACCCCACCCCCATCCATCCACAACACACTGTCCCCTCCACAAGCTCCCTCCCTTCACTTCTTTTTGACAGTCTTTATTCACCCAATCTCTACATATACCCACACTATCTCAGCCTTCTTTGATCAACCTTATCTGCCAGTTCTCTTTCCACCACCACACTATGCCTCACCTCCACATTACTTGCTCTATCCAACTTCGTAAAACCCGCCACACTTCTCAAACACGTCTGGCCTTCTTTCTGCCTTTTTCAAATTCCAAGTCTCCACTTCTTACAGTGCTGTGATCACAATCGCCCACTCCCATGGTCCCTTCCCTGTGTTAATCCCCACATACTTATTTCTTATAACACTTTCCATTTCCCCCAGACATTTATCTGCTTGGCACCAATGACAGGCACTTGCATGCGTCTTGGAAGATGATACAGAAAAAACTACCCATTTTTCAAAGCTCAACAATCCTCTGAGTGACTGATACTCTGCCTCCAAATTTGGCCCAACATCTATCAACTTCAACTGTATTTCTTACCATTCTTTACACAGAGAGAGTTGATAACATGTAATTACTCCTGTACTTCTACCACCTTTAACTGGAGAAATGTAAAAAGTCCAACAAATAGAATAGAGACAATAGTCCAAAGTTTACCCCCCCATGATATCTGTGGGATGCACAGAGGACTGTTGTCACCTATTCTGTTGCTTGGGACTTCCAGTTGGTGAAACTGACAGGATAAAGGAGAAAGTATCTGGAACCTACAATTATTCCAGAGTCAAATACTACAGAACAGAATAAGGGAACATTCAGTGTTGCTTCCTGCTATTACTTTAATTTCTGCTATTATTTTAATTTCTGCAATGAAAAAAGTTTTGGAAGACCATCTGTGAGGTGTCTATGCGACCTTCCAGAAGCTTTCCTTGGTTCCTTAATGGAAGCTTATATGTACTCAGTTTATGTTCTTTAGCTATGTAATTGAAAAAATCTCCAAGTAAAATGTTGTACAAACAATAAAGGTTTCATTTTCAAATGGTGTTTTTTCTGCAAAAACTGCCAGAAGTTGCCATCTTTAAATATATCCTTTGCAGGTAAAGGCACAATTTTAAAATTATGTGGTTTAATGTCACAAAATCCCCGTTGGGAGGCTAGGATGGTGTCCCTTACAGAGGACTTTGTAGCATGAAATTTAATGATCCAGGCCCTTGGCTCAACTTCGCCGGTGGCAGGGTTCAAACTGCCATCCCCTTGACCTTTGCCTCAGGTAATGATGCCCTAACCAGCTCTGCCACTGAGCTTCCTAATCTTAAAATAAACTAAATTATACATAATCAATGCAAACTTTTTTTTTTCAAGTCCACTGTAAAAACTGCATGGGAAGTGGGTGCGTGTCTTGGCTGGCTATCCCCCTTGTGTGGGGGAAGAATCCTTTTGGTTACAGGGACAGAATAAGGACTATAAAAACTGTACATTTAGTTTAACCACGATGTCAAAACTTCCTCCTACAGCTCAGTGATGTCCTCATCAGGACAACCTTAAGTCATAACCAAGATCCCATTTTGTCTCAATTACTTTCACTTAAATAAAATCACCTAGCACAGCCTAGACCAAGATCTGTGATTAACATCACCAACATGATGGGGGTCAAGTATCCGACTTGTAATAAATACCTTGACGTCTCCTCTTGAATCGAAACCGTCCAACTGGTTGAGCAATTCCAACATGGTCCTCTGAATTTCTCGTTCACCACCTGAATTTGAGTCGTATCTCTTTGTACCCACAGCATCAATTTCATCAATAAATACAATACTAGGAGCATGTTCTTCTGCTACTCGGAACAATTCTCTAACAAGCTTTGGTCCATCTCCCTGAAAGTCACAATATATGAATGATTATTTCTTACAAGTGTGAAAACAAAAATATACTTTCATGAGTAAACTTGAGTCGTGTGTGTATAAGTATTTACTATGATGAGTGTTACAGAACTAACAATTTCTTAATATTCCTGGAGTCAATGTATGTGTACTGTATGTGTGCGCATGAGTATTTACTGTGATGCATGTTAAAGAACTAGGATAATTTCTTAATATTCCAATTTTTCTTAGTTCAATTCAAACTTCACATATAATTTGTTCACTCAATCACTCCATTGCCCTTGGTGCCTCTTGCAGAAAGCCCATGGTTTCCTGTTCACTGGTAATGACCACTGGATTGGCCTTCAAATCACTCAATGAAGAGATAATGTATTGCTGACTGGGCAAGGCAAGAGTATGGCAGAGTAGAATGGGATGTTCAGTGTTTTCCATGTGGTACTTGCATTGGGAGTATAATTTGTTTTCAAACTAAAAATAATTTCAGTATTCAAAATTTTAACAGGTATATGGTCAACATTAAATAGAGAGAAAAAAAAAAAAAAAAAAAAAAAAAAAAAAAAAATTATATATATATATATATACATATACATATATATATATATATATATATATATATATATATATATATACTATATATATATATATATATATATACATATACAGTAGCCGCGAAAAGTTTGGGCGCAAAATTATAGGCGCCCCAACTTTCCCCTAAACTCAAAACATGCAAAAAATACAACTTTCCACCCAAACTTTTCGCTATTTTTCAATGCTAGCGTTTGTACCCGTATTTAGCCGAGACAATACACACTATTTGGCAACTCTGTTTAGGCACACTCGATGTCACATGGAGTCAGTTTCTAAACATCTCTCACGGAGAGTAGTCTTTTTTTTTGCGGTGGTCTCTGTTTTTGTGCCTTGATATCTCCGTAATGGGAAGTGGTAAAGAGCTGGAAAGAGACACAGTTGTTACAATCATAACCCTCTATAAGGAGGGTTATAAGTGTAAAGATATTGCTACTCGTGTGGGAATTGGAGTGCGTCAAGTGCAAAAGTGGACCAAGAAATTTCGAGACGAAGGAAGTGACATCATTCGTACTCCAAAGCATCGCTCTGGTCGGCCAAGGAAGATATCAAATCGTACTTCTATGGTTCTAACTGCCTCCTACGGTTATTAGGAGGCAGTTAGAACCATAGAAGTACGATTTGATATCTTCCTTGACGGACCAGAGGGATGCTTTGGAGTACGAATGATGTCACTTCCTTCGTCTCGAAATTTCTTGGTCCACTTTTGCACTTGACGCACTCCAATTCCCACACGAGTAGCAATATCTTTACACTTATAACCCTCCTTATAGAGGGTTATGATTGTAACAACTGTGTCTCTTTCCAGCTCTTTACCACTTCCCATTACGGAGATATCAAGGCACAAAAACAGAGACCACCGCAAAAAAAAAGACTACTCTCCGTGAGAGATGTTTAGAAACTGACTCCATGTGACATCGAGTGTGCCTAAACAGAGTTGCCAAATAGTGTGTATTGTCTCGGCTAAATACGGGTACAAACGCTAGCATTGAAAAATAGCGAAAAGTTTGGGTGGAAAGTTGTATTTTTCGCATGTTTTGAGTTTAGGGGAAAGTTGGGGCGCCTATAATTTTGCGCCCAAACTTTTCGCGGCCACTGTATATATATATATATATATATATATATATATATATATATATATATATATATATATATATATATATACACACACATATATATACACAAATTCTTATGCATAACCAAATACACTTACTAGATATTTTTGAATAAGTTCAGATCCCACAACCCTAAGGAAAGTAGCACTTGTCTGATTGGCAACAGCTTTGGCGAGTAAGGTTTTCCCAGTGCCCGGGGGTCCATACAGAATAACACCTTTCGGTGGCTTGATTCCCATCTCTTCGTAATACTCTGGGTGAGTCAACGGAAGCTCAACCGACTCCTTAATTTCCTGAATTTGAGTGTCCAGACCTGAAAAGAAAACAAATAGGTATCTAATTCTGATCTTGTTTTCATATATCAATACCCTGCATGACTTGTCATCCACAAGGAGCTAATATGAGAGGGAGGAAAGGGTGGTGGATGGGAGTGGAATGGGTGGGGATGAAGTGGATGCGAGTGGGTATATGCTTTATGACTTTGGCTACCCTCCCTGGTAGAGGGGAAAAAGCCCATGATAATTATAGATAGGAGAAAAGAGGGATAGAAGTTAGAAGCGATCAACATTTGCTTTTTGAAGACTATTCTCCAATCATAAAAGGGATGACCTGTCATCCAGGAGGAGGCAAGAAAAGAGGGAGGGAGGGGGGGAGTGAGGGGTGGTGAATGGGAGTGGAGTATGTGGAGATGGAGTGGGTGGGAGTGGATTTTATGCCTTTGTTTTTTGGTTACCTCCCTTGGAAAGGGGAAATAGCCATTGGTGTGTGTGTATATATATATATATATGTATAAAAAAATAGTACATGTCTCTGATCTATAAGGTCACAAAGTCCCTGGTGAAATGACTGAATAAAACTTATATTATATTTACCTTCCTAAACCACCTCATTTATATACACATTGAACAACCCTGGCACAGCCTAACTTGCATTTTACACTTTCTAGTACTGATCTGATAAGCTCTACATGTATAAAATCTTTAGACTGCCCTCAACATACTCCAACATCTTTAGGTCAACTCTGTCATACACCTACTCTGATTCCATGAAAATCCAAATGGCATAATATACATACATACATATACCAAATGCTTTTTCCCCTTTACACGGGAGATAGCCAAAAATGGCATAAAAACCACTCCCACCCATTCCATCCCCACATACTCCACTCCCATCCACACCTTTTCCACCCTCTTATCTTGGCTCCTCCTGGATGATGGGTCATCCTGGCATCTCGCCCACTCACTGCCCAGGGTCAGAAGAATGTTGCGAGACACAGCACATCCACAGCAAGGCCACTTCATTAAATTGGTGACCCCCCTCTCCATCCCACATGCAGAAATGGAGAAGACGGGGAGAAATCCCTTTGTGCTGCGTTAATTCATTTTTCACGCCTACTCCCTTGCCCCATCCCCCCCCACTCCACCTCATGCATCACAGCATCATCCATACACAACCATTCTCCATTCACCCCTATCTTTTGTCTTCTCCTGTCCTTCCTCAACAGACATTCCCCTCTTTCCCAATGCCCCTTTTACCCTATCCATCCATCTCATCCTTGGTCACCCCCTCATGTTCACTCCTTCCACCTCTGCCTTCCACACCTCTTTTACTATTCTTTCTTCACTTATTCTTTCCATGTGTCCAAACCATCCCAATACTCTTCCATCAAGCCTATATCCCAACTCCCTTTCCACCCCCATTCTCCTTGTTTCTAACTCTATCCATTCTAGTAACCCCCTATCATTAGGCTGGATAGACTGAGAAACGAGGAGGTGAGGAGAACCCTAAACCCACGTTTCTCTTCCCAATTATTCCCTCTGTTCCCATCCTAATCCTCTCAACACTTCCCATACACTTTTACTGGCTACACTAATACAATGATCCCTATAAAAATACTTCACTCATACTTATCCCCTTTCCCTTTGAATAGTGGGACTATACATTCAATCCATCATTCTCTTGCCCCAAGTCTCTCTTGTGAGAGACCCACAGCTCTCACATAACTAGGAAAAGCTACCAGACAGGCTCAGAGGTCACTATGGGAGAAATATTGTGAGGCAGTTTACGACAACTATACATGAACTGCAACCCACCAGCAATCTACCTTTCCTTCCTATAGACACACATTAAATAACCTCACCAGTCACACTACAACCACTACACCCATTCAGACATAGCACATACATATGATGATGATGATGATATGGTTTAACCCCTTCCATACGGTGCCGCACATGTAGGCGTCATGAGGAGCAAGTGGATTCGCGACGCTGCCATATCGGCGTCTTGATTATATTTATTGTAGTCGCCCCTGTGTTTTTACATTCTCTCAAATGTGCCCTGAATCCCATTCTCTGTGGTTTTCAAAATTCGCGGGTGAAAGAGAGAACGATCAATAAAAGCGGTGATTATATTTTATGATGCGAGTATTATTACGACACGTCGTACGGCTGGCATTGGCTGCTGCCCGCGAGATTTAAGTTCCGTACTGAAGTGGTTAACGTCACACACTCCCCACATTAGGAGGCTAGGATGGTGCCCCTCACAGAGGGCTTTGTAGCATGGAATTTAATGAACCATGCCCTTGGTTCAACTTCGCTGGTGGCAGGATTCGAACCGCCCTCACTTTGACCTTCGCCGCAAGTAACGACACCCTAACCCGCTCAACCAGCGAGCTTCCCAAAGGCTTTTTCCCTTTTACAAGGGAGGTAGCCAAAAAACAAAGGCATACAAACCACTCCCACCCATTCCATCCCCAACATAATCCATTCCCTTCCACCCTCTTATCTTGGAACCCCCTGGATGACGGGTCATCCAGTTCACCTCCTCACACTGCACACACATGACAAGACAAAATCTAATCTTACCAGCTAAAAAGTCAAGATTGGCCACAAAACAATATTTACCTCCAATGTCTGCATAAGTTTCCTGAGGAGCCTTCTCAAGTTTCATGACAGTTACCATTGGATCAGTATCATCGCTCAACACTCCGACCACTGCATGCACCTGTATGAATATAAACAAGTTTCAAACTATCACAATATATTTATGCTGAACATAGGTTGGAGAAGTGTATAAAGGGAATATAAAACATACAAGCTAAGATGGAATTAAGGGTGGTGGATAGGAGTTGAGTGGAGTGGATGGAAATGGGTGGTGCTTGGACTTAGCTACTTCCCTTATACAGGTGGAGAATCCCTTGTTATATAGATATACATACATACATATACCAAAGGCTTTTTCCCCCTTACAAGGGAGGTAGCCAAAAAGAAAAAGGCATAAAAATCATTCCCACCCATTCCATCCCTAATACACTCCACTCCCCTCCACCCTCCCTCTTATCTTGGCATCTCCTGGATGACGGGTCATCCCTGCATCTTGTGCACTGCCCTGGTTCAGAGGCAGTGTCACAAGACACAGCACATCTGCAGCAAGGCTGCTTCATTAATATAGATATATACATTCATAAATAGGGGATGACTGATGTGTGAGGAGAATTATATGGCTATTACAAAACAGGAGGTACAAGAAGCATTGAAATAAGAGAAAGCTGGAAAGGTACCTGGATTGAGCGGATGTCATGTGGAATAACTGAGAGTGGATGTCATGTGGAATAACTGACATAGATTGAGGTAGTAATTGTGGAATAAGTAGTGACCCTGTCTAGGGTATTGGATGTATGTTATTGTGAGGTATAAATTGTAAATACATGTATAGCATGCAATCAATACTTTAGGGACTGTATGGGGTGTCCCTCTGGACCAGGGCCTTGCATCATTTTGTCTACGTTAGAGGAAATATCTAATCACAGAGAAATTATGCTACTTTCTTGTACTGTAACTGTCCCTCTGTTATGCCGTCCCACTCCCCTCTTAATATTGTCTTGGACCACTTCTTTGAGTATATATTTCCATATTCGTCTCTCCAACTCGGGTCATAAAGACGGCTAAAATGGGACGGAGTGCAGGACTAGGCATCCTGCTTTCTGCAACTCTATGGGTACATTCCTATGAGAAGTCAAGGCATATGAGAGTCTGGGAGGAGTTTTTCAACCAGAACCCTAAGGTTCGAGTCTTTTAATGTGCGTGGGTGTGGTACAGATGAGAGTAAAAGGGAAGAGATAGGCAGTACGTTTGCGAGAAGGAAGGTGGATGTATTGCCGTTATGTAAAACTAGTTTCACATCATATATTAATTCAATCAAGACCAACACTGAAGAACTGGGGTGAATACCTGTAATGGTATCAGCTACAAACCTTGTGATTTAGGAGGACGGAGCAGCCAGGTTCCAGCTGGTCCTTGTCCACAAACGATAGAATGGATACATAATGTTCCGAGCCAACGCTCGTCGACACAATGGCATGATTGTCATCGATGATCTCTTCCAGAGTACCCACACTCATTGGAGTTCCTCTCAAGTCATCTACCTTACTGCGCTCTTCCTGTACACAAAAACAAAAATCAGATATAAAAACATGACATATAAATAAATGGACTATGAACCTCTTCCATCAAAAGTGGATTTATTTCTTGGAGAGAGAGAGAGAGATAATATATATACACATATATATATACATATATATACATATATATACATATATATATACATATATATATATATATATATACACACACACACACACACACACTTTCAACGAACGGACGGCTTGAAGAACGCTCTGAAGAAAAGTGCAGATTGTGGATACCAACGCAAAGAGAAGTGCCTTTTTGTATTTGCAGGGGGGGGGGGGGAAATTGCTCGTGGGGTAGTGGGAAAGTAAGGAAAGAGGAGAGGGGGAGGGATTGCTGGGGAAATGGAAGGTAATGAGGAGGTGGAGGAAATGGCCCTGACGGGCCGCCGTAAGGTAGACAAACGACCCCAAGACGAGTTGGATGATAACATGTCTAATAGGAATGTGAAGATTAGAGGTATAGATAGGAGCAATATAGCAGAAAGTGATGAGAATATTTTCAAGGGATTTAAAGAGAGTGGGGGGGACACAAACCCCCCCCCGACTGACAAGACTAGAGAAGAAGGTTGATAAGGTGATCGAGGACTTGGAGAGTAGGTTAGGTCATATGAACACCATTTTAAAAAGGGTTGAAAGATTGGAAGAACTGGAAAAGGCGAATAAAAACTTAACTGATGAAATAGAAGAACTAAAAAGACAGTTAAGAGAGGTAAAGGGGGAGAATGAGGAATTGAAGAAGAATAGTAAAGAAAACAGAGAAACAATAGCTAAAGAAAGTAAAAATTGGAAGCAAACCCAAGAAGGAAATAAGATTTCATTCACTGACATAGTCAAACAGCAATTGAAAGAACATACTGAAGACTCAGTTATTAAAGTGATGAGACAAAAGGAGAATATAGTAAGGGATTTAGCAGACAAGAAGAAATGTATAATTATATTAGGAATGGAAGAGAAACACAACACAGATAGAACCACAAGAATCAAAGAGGAAAATGAAAAAGTAAGCCAATTACTAGAATCAGTTCAGGAAGATGAACCAGGAATTATGAAACAAATCGAAGAGAAATTTAGACTCGGAAAGTATAGCACAGACAAGACCAGACCAATTAAGATTAAATTCAAGTCACAAACAACGGCAGAGAATATCTTATCCAAAACAGGGAAACTAGCAACAAGTGAACAACACAAAAAGATATGGATAAAAAGAGAAATGAATAAAGAGGAAAGAGAGGAAGAAAAGCAGAAAAGACTGGAAGCTAAGACAAAAAACGAGAACAGAACGGAGTCAGAGAAAGAGAGATTCTATTGGAGAGTAGTGAACATGAAACTAAGGAAGTTCGACATACAAAAGAAAAACATAAGGGAAACAGAGAACACAATGGAAGTGGCAGAAAACTAAGAGTGTCTTACACAAATATAGATGGATTAATAACAGGATTGAATGAGCTGAATGATTATTTGAAAGAAAAAGAACTGGACATAATGGGAATTGTAGAAACAAAATTAAAAGGCCCACTACCACCCAACAGTGTAGGACATGATGCATACAATTATTGGATTAGAAACAGAGAGAAAAAGCAAGGGGGTGGAGTTATGTTCCTGACTAAGAAGGATATAAACGTGAAAGGTGTCATATATGGAAAGAATACAGTAGAGATGATTATGATAGAAGTGGAAGACAGAGATAAGAAGAGCAGAAAATTTGTGATCAATTATGTGCCTCCGAAAACAGCCTCATGGGAGGAGAGTGAATATAAAAGTATGCTAGAGGACACAAAGATAGCATTAACTAAAATAATGGAAGACGGAGGAAGAATAGTTATGATGGGCGACTTTAATTGCAAAGAAATCTGCTGGGAAGAAATGACAGTAAAGAGTGGTGATGACTCATGGGGAAATGCTCTACTTGAGATGATTACTGACCATTCAATGACACAATGGATACAAGAGAACACTAGGTATAGAAATGAAGAAGAACCATCGAGGCTAGACTTAATAATTACATCTGAACCTAGAATAGTGGACAAGATTGAATATAAAACACCAATAGGTAAAAGTGACCACATATTGATTGAACTGGAACTTAATGAAGAAAAATATATGAAAAGAAATGAACAATATAGAAAAGGAAGAATGATGTATGAAAAAACAAACTTTGATAAAATAAGAGAATTCTTCCAACAAGAAAACTGGGAAGAAATATACAAAGAAGAAACATCAGTGGAAGAGAAATGGAATATTTTGACAAAAATTTACAAAAAAGGAGTGGAAAAGTATGTCCCAAGACAAAAACAAGAAAAAGAATATGTAAAATGCTGGTACAACAAAAGTTGTAGGGAGTTAAAAGACAAAAGAGACAAAGCCTGGACCAGATGGAAAAAAGACAGAAGACCTGAAAAATGGAAAATATATACTGGTTATAGAAATGAATATGTACAAAAGTGCAGAGAGAAAAAAAGAAAATATGAAAAAGATGTTATAGAAAAGTGTAAAGATCAACCAAAACTATTCTACAGATTTGTAAACAATAAACTGAAAAACAAACAAGACTTGGAGAAATTGAGACAAGGAGTTGAATACACTGAGGAAATGGAAATGGCAGAAATTATGAACAAACATTTTAAATCAGTGTTTACAAGGGAAAATATACAACCTGAAGAGATTGAGTGGAAAGAAAAAGTCCCCCCTATGGAAGAAATAGAAGTAACAAAGAATGAAATATTGACACACTTGGGTAATTTTGATGTCAGAAAATCGCATGGGCCAGATGAAATAGCAAACTGGATTCTGAAAGAATGCAGGAATGAACTGGCAGACAAAATACATAGCATAATAAGCAGTTCCTTAAAAGAAGGAAAAGTTCCAGAAGATTGGAAAAAAGCAAATATAGTACCTATATATAAAGGAGGAAATAAAGAAGAACCTACCAACTATAGACCAGTCTCTCTAACAAGTACAATAGCAAAAATTTGTGAAAGAATTATCAAAAGTAGATGGGTAAAATACTTGGAAAAAAACAACGTACTAAATCCAAGGCAATTTGGATTCAGACAAGGACGGTCATGCGTCACCAATTTAATATGTTTCTATTCAAGGCTAATAGATATAATACAAGAAAGAGATGGATGGGCTGATTGTGCATTTCTAGACCTAAAAAAAGCTTTTGACAAAGTACCACATAAGAAGTTGCTTAAGAAATTAGAATATGAAGGAGGAATACAAGGTAAATTGCTAAATTGGATGGAAGACTTTTTGCAAGAAAGAAAAATGAGAGTAGTGATAAGAGATCAGCACTCAAAATGGAATGAAGTAATAAGCGGTGTCCCGCAGGGAACAGTTCTGGCCCCAATAATGTTTGCTATATATATTAATGATATGGATGAAGGAATTGAAAGCTATATGAGCTTCTTTGCAGATGATGCAAAACTACTGAAAAGAGTGAAAACTGAAGAAGATTGTGAATCACTACAGAGGGATCTAAATAAAGTACAAGAATGGAGTAGGAAGTGGGAGATGGAGTTCAATACAAAAAAGTGTAGTATAATGGAATTTGTAAAAAGCAAAAATAGAATAACAGGATCATATAATTTGGGAGAAGAAGGAATAAAAAAAGTAGAAAATGAGAAGGACCTGGGAGTCATTGTTATGAATAATATGTCACCTGAGAAACATATAAATAAGATTTTTGGAGAAACTTATAATTTAATAAGAACAATCAAAGTGGCATTTACATACCTGGATGAAGAAATGGTGAGGAAAATCCTAATCACCCTGATAAGACCAAGATTGGAATATGCAGCAACGATATGGTCACCAAGTACAAAAAAATGTATAAAAAAACTTGAAAGAATACAAAGAGCAATCACAAAACTGGCACCAACACTCTCAAAACTATCATATGAAGAGAGACTACAAAAACTTAAACTACATACACTAGAGCAAAGAAGAGAGAGAGGAGATTTGATAGCTATTTACAGAATCATGAAAGGCATAGAAATTACTGATAGAGAGAATCTGATAAAATGGGATGACAGAAATACAAGAGGACACGGAAAGAAAATAAAAAAAGACAGCTATAGAAGAGATTTGAAAAAGAACAGCTTTCCTCACAGAGTAATAGACAGTTGGAACAAGTTAGATGAGAAAGTGGTGTGTGCAAAAACAATACATGAATTTAAAAATAGTTTAGATAAAATGAGATATGAAGACGGGACCCCACGAGCATAGCTCCCCTTCCCGTAAAATACAACTAGGTAAATACAACTAGGTAAATACACATATGAAATAAATAAAATAAATAAAAATAAAAATTAATACATAAATAAAAGATTGATAAATTGATCAAAACAAATGAAACAAAACAAAATAAATAAATAAAATAAAGTAAACAGAAAAATCGTCGATCATCACCATTATTACCATGCATGGTATAACACGTTCTTGGTCCCACCTGCAGTATAAAAAATCTGCCCCAACAGGCTTTTTACAAAAAAGGGGCAAAAAATCATGACTACATACAATATGTACCCACTAAAGGGCTGCCACCTTACCTCCTGCTTCTCTTCTTGTGGTCTTAAAGTCTCCTGGTTACGGATGAATTCCTCTTCCATAAGCAGGTAGTCCTTTATCCTCTCCAATTTCAACATCTTTAGACGACAACGTGTATGGGGGGTAACTGAAAGACAATCATTCAAGATTTCAAATTAGGTGGTCTGGTGGCTCTTATGTTTACCAGTTGTGAACAATACATCCAAACAAATAAATGAACAAACAATACACACATACATCCATGCACACACATCTACCACATGACTGTGGCACAGTGGTAGAGTTCCTGGCCATCACTAAGGCAGTCTGGGTTCAATTTCACCCAGGGCTGAAATAATTTCAGTATTGCTGTGCTGTGAGTCATTACTCCAACTCTCATGGGTGGGGAGTTGGGGGTGCGTGTGCATGTAAGGTCACAACATTATCCATATATCGGTCATATACGAGCTCTGAGCTCTCTTCCAGGAGAGAAATAGCTGTTGTTCATAAGTCCAAAATATAATCCAAGACCATGGTGAATCACATGCAAGCATGCACACATACACACACTTGACGAATCAATAGCATGTGCAAAAACAATACACAAATTTATGGACAAATTAGACATGGCAAAATACATAGACAGGACACCACAAGCATAGCTCCCCTTCCCATAAGATAGAACTAGGTAAATAAATACATACACACACACAATTTCAAATCTGTGTTCAGTAAAGAAAACACACACAATTGGAATGAAGGAAGGGGAGAAAGATATCCCAATGAGAGAAATAACTGACACAGAAAGAAATAAGGGACCAATAATGAACCTTGATATCAGAAAATCACATGGACCACACATAATTGCAAACTGGATACTAAAAGAATGTATAGATGAACTAATGGACAAAATATACATGATAATAGATTGCTCACTCAAAGAAGGAAAGGTACAGGAAGACTGGAGAAATGCCACTATCATGCCAATATATAAAAGGGGGAAATAAAGAAGACCCAACAAACTAGAGACAGATCTCCCTTGTAAGTACAATAGCCAAAATTTGTGAGAAAGTTATCAAAAGTAGATAGATTTCACATCTGGAGGAAACAATATACTAAATCAGAGACATTTCGGATTTAGACAGGGAAGGTCATGCACCACAAATCTGATCAGTTTCTATTTAAAGTTAATAGATATAATGCAAGAAAGAGACAGATGGGCAGACTGTGCTTTCCTGGACTTACAAAAGGTGTTTGATAAAGTACCACACAAAAATTTATGAAAACTTGAAACACCAGGAGGTACACAAGGAAAAATATTGAAATGGATAGAAGATTTCTTGCATGTAAGAAAAATGAGTGGTACTCAGATAAAAATTCTACTTGGGAATAAATGATAAACGGAGTCCCACAGGATTCAGTACTGGCTCCAATAATATTTGCTATATATGTAAATGACATGGATGAAGGTGCAGAATGTTACATTAACTTCTTTGCAGACGACGCAAAACTACTTAAGAAAGTACGGAAAAAGATTGTGAATCGCTACAGTGAGATCTGAACAAGGTCTAGGATTGGAGTCAGATGTGGGAAGTGGATTTCAACATTAAGAAATGTAGTATAACTGAATTTAGAGAGAGAGAGGGAGAGAGAAAAAAAAAATCAGGACAATATAAAATTGGTGCAAAGGAAGTAAAGAAAGCTGGTTCCGAAAAGGACCTAGGAGCAATCATCACCATAGACATATCCCCGGACAAGCAGATAAACAAAATAGTTGGGGAAACCTACAATTTGTTAAGATCAATAAATGTAGCTTTTAATTACTTGGATGAGCAAAATACTAGTCACACTGATAAGACCAGGATTGGAGCATGCAGCAACACTATGAACACCCAATAAAAAAAAAAAAAATCTGACAGTGTCTAAACTGGAACTACCAACCCTGGAACAAGAGAAAGATGTGATCTGTTGGAAGAAAAACAAGATGACATGAAAAGAAACTCAAAAAGGAGTTAGAAGAGATCTGGAGAGAGAGAAAAAAAAAAAAAAAAAAAAAAAAAATCATCCACACAGCGTGGTAGATGTCTAGAACAAATTGGACAATACGAGCATAACTTCCCTTCCTGGAGAATACAACTAGGTAAACTAGGTAAAAAAAAAAAAATCACACACACACAACTTCTTGCCCATAGGATTTTTGGAGTGTCAGCTCTACGTACAGCAATTCAAATTCTCAGCCCTGGGTGGAACTCAATCAATTAGCAATTAGCAGTCAAGAGTGGTACCACTGCACTGTCTAGCCATGTATGTGTGCATGTGCATACATATTGGGCAGATAGTGTCCATTTCCAGGCTAGTTCTGTACTGAGGCACTGAAGTTCACACAGACAAACATACAAGAATGTGGCAATAGTTTACCTTGCGGCAACTTGTTAGCGGCATCTGGTCCCTTCATGCGCTTCTTCTTCTTGCCCACACGAGTTGGCACGGGAGGCTCATATTTCTTCTTCTTGTCTTTCTTGTCATCACTACCCTGCCCACTACCTCCCCCTCCACTACTTTGATTTTGACCCTGAAATTACAAGACAACTTTATAAATATTGACTACATCTAAATGAAGAATTTGGTGATTAATTCTATTCTGTGAAGTAAATAAAACAGGTATACAGTATATCAACAGATGGGTTATTTTGAATTACAATTTTGTCATACATCAATGAAAAAAATATACTGACAGTTTACCATTAGCTAAAACCCACCATGAACTTGATAAGAAAAAACAAGACAAGAAATAGAAAGAAATTATATTTTCAAGTGGAAAAAAAAAGTACCACAGATATTCTACACCTGGTGCATGCAAATTTCTAGTTATATATTGCTAATGTATATAGACTATCTGACCAGATAAGCCTGTGATAGCCATCTTCCAGTGCAGTGAGCACTTGATTGAAACACACAAATTGTCAATAAACTTGAAGATGTAGGAGCGAAAGCTATCCAATACAATCAAATTCCGTTTATTTTCAGAGGCTATCAATTGAGAACCGTTTTTACCCACATTCTCTGATATGGCTTCTTGACTGTCAGGGGTGTTTTGGGAATTCTCAAATGTCCGTCTGTGGAAGCGACAACTTTTTTTGTGTGATGCTACTTGTTTCATGAATTTCCGGTAGTGGTTGTCCTTTTCTTGGCGTTTTCCCTTTCCATGCTATGTCAGTGACTTTAAATTTATACATTGATGGTGCAAATTCACAGTTCCCCTGTCCATGCAATGCTCTATGGACCTCCGTATATTGCAACTTCATATATTTTGTCAACTAACTCTGGCAGTCCTAGGTGTGGTGTAGTGCTATAAGATGCCTTGGCATTTGACACGAGCAGGGCACCGTAGGTTTGCACCACAGTATTGTGGCATGCTCAATCCCCAGACGCTTTCCAGTACAAGGACTCTCTGTTGCGGGCACAGGGTCCTCGTTGATCGATACATGTGTAATACAACGTGGGATCGTTTTCCTTCCATGCAGGGAGTACGACGTCGCCCCCATTTTAGTCTAGAACTGTCCATCTTACTGTGAGCATGTAGCTCTCCCATTGTGGCTCACCTCTGTGCGCACAATCCACGGCCACGGATATTATAAGGACTCCAAATGTCCCCCCGCGTTTCTGTTGCACACTTACACTAGGGATTTCCAGTGTGTGGGTAGTTTCTAACTGTGGCAGTACTAGGGATTTCCAGTTTGTGGATAGTTTTGAAAAGTGGTTTATCATTTCGCACAAGTTATTTTTCCAATTTAGGGGCATGTTTCTTTCTCAGTATGCATTAAGTGATGGTGTCTTTGAGGATGCAAAGAACCACTGTAACTGCATGGTATTTGCTTAAGCAGTCCAAAATCTACTTCATCCTTCTTCTGCAGTATCTTGTCCACTCCAAATATCTTGTTGATGATTTTGCATCTTTTCCTTTGATCCATTCTGACATTCTCTTGATAAGCAAAAGCTTCTAGATGCTCCTTGTACATGGTGTAAGTGAAAGTAGGTACATGTGAAGGGTGTCAATGTTTTATATTTGTCAGATCCAAAAACGAGGCCTTTCCCTCCTGTCTCCATACTCAGTTCATTGGTTGAATTTCAAAATATGTAGCAGTGAAGGTGAGATAAATGTAGTATGTTCCATAGATTCCATCAAAGTGTAGGTAGGCAGGTCATAAGACAGTTTGCTCTGTCTGGGTTGCTCGCAACTGCAGGTCTTTGTTGTGGAGGGTGACAGGTGTTACATAGCACAGCCCGATACTGACTTCCTGTCCATCTATCAAATGCTTTTGACTTTTCATCACAAGTCAAATTTCTTCAAATCATTGATCTGTTCAGGAATATACAAAATTACCCCTGGCAGCTTCTGAGTGTTCTCTCCTTGCCTTGTACAATTTTCTGGGTGAATTCATCATCAGTATCTATAAAATAAGATGTTGCAAACCATTTGCCATATTTCATTTGTTGTTTTGGCCTGTCGACCCTTTTCCTTCTTCAAAACGTAATACTTGATCATTTGAACTTTGTTTCAAATTTCTTCTTTCACTCCATCTGAAGGGTGGTTGTCTGTCATAGGTCAAACACTTAATAACAAAGAATGGTCAAGTCAAACACTTAATAACAAAGTATGGTAAAAAATAAGTAACAATAAATTAAACAGAATAAAATAAATGAACTAGAAATACCACAGCATTAATGAATTACTGCATGGGCATGACATCAGTATTGCTGTAACCAGTGTCTTAATCACTAATGTTAATGAAGTAACTGGCCAACTATTAGTGTCAAAGTAGGGTTGGATTTTTATTTTTATTTTTGTGTCAACCCTTTTAATTCCGATTGCCAAAATATGTCATCACAGTTCAGGGCATTACAACCTGAGACCACCCCATTAAATATGCAATTTGCAGAGAATCTAACTAAACTTGAGTAAATCTAAATTATATTAAAAGTGAAACAATCAGACAATTTAAAATGGCCTGGGTGTTACACTTACAGTTTGGTACCAAGTACTACTAGGCAGTCCTGGGCATCATATAGTAGGATCAATAACCTAAGGTACTAGATCCTCAGTTCAAAATCTGGTCAAAACCCTCCTCCACAATGAATTTTAAAGTTGGTCAAATTTCGGAAACACACAAGCACAGATATTCAACATGAAACTTTCATTATCCATCACCTAATTATGCTTATATAATCATCCCATATACTGTAGAGAAAAAAAAAAAAAAAAAAAAAAAAATTATATATACAGTAGACCCTCGTTTTACGCGGATTTTTTATGCGCGGTTTTGAATTTACGCGGATTTTTGGGTTTTTGTATATATATATATATATAGGCGACAGCTAATCATTGTTTCTTTTTCTAAATTTATTATTGTGACAATATAAAATAGATTTCATTTGTTTTTTCATTGGTTTTCATTTGTGTCTGCATTGGATCTGCATTTTTCTTTTAGCCAAATATATTTATCTCTGTTCACAATTTTATTTTTTTGTTTACAAGTTTTATCGTCCAAGTAGTTGTCATGATATGTTCTTCATCATCAGAAACTTAGTGAACTCCCATTGTAATTTTACCTATATATTATGGTCCAGCTAATTCTGATGCCGAGTCCGACTAGACTGCTACCTAGACTACTACCCCTTCTACATATATTCATTTCATGCACTGTTTTTTCTTGTTCTTTTGTTTGTATTGTATTGTTTTCCTATTTTTCTATTGTATTATTTTGTTCAATATGGCAATTCATTGTGGAAATAAAATTATTAGGGTTCTAATGATTGTTTTGGTATATCTCCTTCAGTGGCGGAATTTTACGCGGATTTTCGTTTTACGCGGGGGTTAGGGACCGGGAACCCCCGCGTAAAACGAGGGTCTACTGTGTATATATATATATATATATATATTTATATATACAACTAATAAATAAATCAAATAAAAAATGAATAAATAAACAAAAAGGAAAACTGAAAAAGGCAGTTAAATTTTCATAAATGCACATCTACGTGATATAGCAATAGAAAATAAAATGTTAATTTTGTAAATTATAATACATTAATGTAATATAAGCTTTTCTTGGCAGAAATCAATAACCAATAAGGTTGCTAAAAAGCAATATATAAGCAAATGTAGCTGCTTCGACTACTTGAGACACCATTTTTGTTTTGGTAGGTGCAAAGACTGAAGAAATTATGGTACGATATATTTGTCTATTTTTACCTAACCTGCACTTAATAATGCAGTACCTGTAATTCAAGAGGTCATCAGGGTCATCATCTTTGACCTCTAAGTCTATCAAAACAAAGATGTCATCTAAGGTGGCTCCTCAGTTTTCATCCTGAGA
Organism: Oratosquilla oratoria; assembly: GCF_046742065.1. Taxonomy (NCBI): domain Eukaryota; kingdom Metazoa; phylum Arthropoda; class Malacostraca; order Stomatopoda; family Squillidae; genus Oratosquilla; species Oratosquilla oratoria. The sequence continues at coordinate 19,187,200 of NC_134790.1, forward strand.
AGAGCAAGTTTACGAGGACAGGGAGGACCACAGTGGAAGAGAAGGGTTATTGCTTGTACGGCAACATCAGTAAGTCAAGAAATGAAAAAGACATAGGGGTGATCATAGATGATAAACTAAATTTCTCCAGCCACTTGGCAGAAAAGATCAATAAAGCCAATATGATAGTAGGGCTAATCAGATAGACCAGTATTTTCTTTTAGTTTTGGCCATGGGCGCAATATAGCAATAGAAAATTAATTATATATTTTGTAAATTAAAATGTATCAACATAATATGCAATTTTGTGGGCGGAAATGAAAATAAAAAATACCTTGCTATAAGCAAATATGCTAATGAACAAAGTCGGTAGCATAGGATCGGGACGTCATCTTGTCATCTGTCAATTGACAGCCTCGGTACTTCCGACAGTACCTCGCCAAGTACATTTTCTTGATGGAATGTTATGGAGCGGAGATACATGCATTCCTTCAAGCTGCAAGAACTTTGTATACCCCGCAAGCTGAGAGAGTGGTTGAAAAGCCCACCAACGTCTCTCACGACGACGATAACGAGGACGAGCCGGATGACATTTAATTTGCAGGTTTACTTACTTAAGTTTACTTAGTGAAGTTCCGAGGTCGATCCTCACAGCCGTAGTGGACTACCGCTGCTGCCAGTCCTGTTGTCCCTCCTCGTGAGGGTCAGTTGGTCTGGCAGTGAGTTTGGAGAGAATCTACTGATGGCGGTGTAGCCTGGCACTGGAGGCTTGTCTGGCACCTTCTACAGGAACCTGTCCAGTGCATGTTTGAAGCTGTCCACTGAGCATTTAGTTTTCTCTCTCACCTCTTTTGGGAGGGCGTTGAAGATTTTTGGACCCTCATGGCCTAGGCTGGTTGCCAGTAGGCTCTTAATCCTTTCCGGGGCTCTTGATGGGAGAGTTTGTCTCTCACACTTACGCCCATGCATTACACTGTGGTATGGCTTGATTGTTGAGGGCGTGGGGTCTGGGACAAGTCCCTCAAGGATTTTCCATGTGTAAATGGCCCTGTATCTTTCTCTCCTCCTTTGTTGAGAGTATAGACCTAGTGCTCCCAGGCAATCCCAATAGTTGAGATCTTGCATTCCTTTGATGTGCCTGGTGTAGTTCCTTTGGACAGCTTCAAGCATCTGGATGTCTCTGCATTTGTGTGGTGACCAGAGTTGGCTACAATAGTCCAGGATTGGTTGAATAAGCGACTTCCAGAGGGTAAGCATTACTTGAACCTCTCTTGAGGAGAAAGTCCTTAGGACCCAGCTGGCCATCCCTCGTGCTCTTTTCACTGACTGCATGATGTGGTGCTGGAAAGTAGCATTATCACTTAAGTGAATGCTCAGGCTTTTTACATGGGCTTTGGGTGCGATTTTCATACCTCTTTCTGTGTGCAGTTCAGTGTTGTCTTTAATGTCTTGGTTTGTGCCATATCTTAAGACCTCGAACTTCTCTTCATTGAATTGCATGTTGCTGTTGTTGGCCCATGCATAAACTGAGTTGAGATAATCTTGTAGATGTTGCACGTCCCCACTTTCCCACACTGCATGGCTGATGTGGGTATCATCGGCAAAAGACAGGAGGGTTGAGTCCACCCTCCTATTTATGTCATTCATATGGACAAGGAATAGGAGGGGGCCGAGTACAGATCCTTGTGGTACTCCGCTTATTACCTTGGATTTGATGGACTTCACACCATCAACTGCGACTGTTTGTGTATGGTCTGTCAGAAAGTTGTGAAGCCAGACTCCTAGCTTCCCTGAGATTCCTAGATCCCTTGCCTTGTGGAGGAGGACACTGTGGTCCACCTTGTCGAAGGCTTTGGCAAAGTCTAGGAATACTACGTCAACATTTCTCCCCTCTGACTGGTTCCGTAGTAGCCAGTCGTAGTGTGCCAGTAGGTTTGAGAGACATGACCGACCTTTCCTGACACCATGTTGATTCTCTTTAATGAGTTTATTCACTTCAAGGTGTGTGAACACTTAGTCTCTTACACATTTCTCAATTACCTTGACAATGTGGGACGTGAGGGCGACAGGTCGATAGTTCTTTGGCAAGTTCCGATCTCCTCCTTTGTATATTGGGCTTATGATGGCTTGTTTTAATAGTGCCAGGTTCTCTCCTTTGTCAAAGGAGGCTAGCCACAACATATGGATTGAGACTGCCAAGACCTCGCTGCATTTTAGGAGTAGGATTGCTGCAATGCCGTCTGGTCCAGCGGCCGAGTTAATCCTAAGCTCCTTTATTGCCTTTTTGATGTCCCCTACTGTCACTTGAATGTCGGTAAGCTGGTTCAGGTTCTTAGTCACCTGGTTGAAAAAGGTTGTGGGATCGAGGATTTCCATCTGTGTCTTTGGTATGCTGAACACACTGTTGTATTGGTGTGCCAGCATCTGGCAGGTTTCCTGTGGGGCATCTGTTAAGGTGCCTTGTTCAGTCACTAGGGGTCCAATCTGTGACTTGGTTTCGAGGAATTTCTTTCAGTAGCTGTAGAAGAATTTCGGGTTATGCCTTATGTTTTCTATAGCTTGGTATTCCTCCGTTCTTCTCTGCTCCTCATGTGTTTGATTTTCTGCTCTATGTCCTATATTTTTTAGGAGATTGAGAGCCTTTGGGTCTCATTGCTACTTTTAATGAGTTTTAGGTTGAGGTTGGCACGCTTTCGCATGAGGATTTTCCTGTCACGCGGGATGGAATACCTGCGATCCTTTTTGTTACTTTTTCGTGGCACATAGGCAGTACACACCTCCAGCAAAATCCTCAATAGTGTGTTGAGAGTGGTGTTGGGGGTCAGTTTCCTGCAGTACCAGCTTCCAGTCAATCTTCCTGAGGTAATGATTTATTAAACACAGGTTAGGTTAGGTTAGTTTAGGTTAGACGAATTTATCATCCTTTCATTTCTTCAACGTCGGCATCTATCATAACAAACATGGCGTACCATTCATCCGACATGATTTTGTTATGAAATCTGTTTTAGCACCTTTTTTGTCATTTATTTCCGCTCACAAAATTGCATATTACGTTGATACAATATAATTTACAAAATTAATAATTAATTTTCTATTGCTATATTGCGCCCATGGTCAAAACTAGAAATCTACCGAAGGACCTTCCAACATCTAGAACCAAACATTTTCAAGCCTTTGTACATGGCTCTAGTAAGACCGTACTTGGAGTACGCCAATCCGGTATGGTGTCCACATCTGGTGGAGGATTTGGAGGGTGTGGAGAATGTACAGTGGAGAGCTACTAAATTAATGCCATCCCTCAAGGAGTTATCTTACAAAGAGAGACTGAGGAAGTTGAACTTGCCCACCTTGGTGTACAGGAGATCCCGGGGGGGGGACCAAATTGAGACCTACAAAATCGTCACTGGTGTATATGATAGAGACTGCACCGAGGGTCTCTTTGAATTTAGAGAGGGGTTCAGTACAAGGGGGAATAGTTGGAAAATATTTAAGCCAAGAGCACAGTTGGACCTGAGAAAGTACTCCTTTAACAATAGAGTCATTAATAATAATTGGAATGAGCTGCCAGAGTGGGTGGTAAATGCAGACTCGGTCAAAAAGTTTGAGGCAAGGCTAGACAAATTCTGGGAGGAACAAGAGCAAATATTTAACTATAGAGCACAAATTAACACTGCATGCGGCCAACATCATACTAGAAATTAGACTGCCACATTGGAGTCACAGGCCACATAAGGCCTCTTCCAGTAAACTTCAACTATAATCAACTGTAATCTAAGAGTCAACGTAACTTCATTTGAATATAGCTTTTAGCAACATTTTCTGTTATAGATTTCCGCCAAGAAAAACGTATACAGTATTACATTCACATTTTATAATTTACAAAATCAATATTTAATTTTCTAATGCTGTATCATATAAGTGTGCACTTCTAACAAAAATACAAAAAACATTTACATGTTACTAAATCGTGACCTTAGTTTGGTTCTAATTCAGTATCATACAAACACATTTCTTGCTTTTTTCTTTCTCTTTTTTGCATATGAAAGATCAAATTTAAAATTTTTCTGTGGAATGGTTGCATTAGGTTTGGTAAATTACATTTAACACTAGGAGCTATTGGACTATGTAAATACCATGTTAAATATTCTTGTTTGCATAGTTCTGGAATTTTACATTCAGTTTTACATTCTTGCATGCAATGTATATGTTTGTAAATCAAGTCAATGTTCTGACAAGTATGACCTATTACTGTTAGCTCCAAGTTCATCCTATGTTGCATTCTTCACATGAAATTGTTTGTATTTTGACAGATATCTGGTTTTTTATTACAATCACTTCTTCATTACCTGCCATTCCCCTACACACAAGTCATACTTGCAGGTCATTTTGACTTGCCAATTATAATAACCTGGCCCTCTAGGAATGTCATTAGAAATCATACGAGGAGGAGTAACAACAAATGAACAGATCGAGGCAAGCAATGGAATCCATCAGCCTAGCTGATATAGCCTATCTCAAGCAATTCATTGAAGATTCAACAAGAGGGAACAACATACCTGATCTACTATTCAGTAACAACTATGATCTAGTACATTCTTATGAAGTTACCAAGACAACAATGTCTGACCACGGTGTTATCAAAGTTATGACAACGCATTTTACTAAACAACAAATAGTTCAACAAAAGGCACACTCCCCTTGTTCCTCTCTCCAAGACCTGCATTTCTTCAACAAAGATATAGATTGGGACGAGATTAGAAAAGATCTAGGCCGGACCAACTGGGTAACTCTTTTCCAAGACAAAGACACTGATGGAGCTCTGGACATCCTACAGAGAAGATGCTTTGAAATCTGCAAAATCAGTGCCTCCCAAACCAACAAATACTAAGAAACAAAGAAAAATTATTCCAAGAGACAGGAAAAACTTGATGAAGAGGAGAACAAACCTAAAAGTCAAACTCCAAAAGACCACCCACCTACCAACCACTACTAATATTCAAAGAGAACTTGAGGAAATCAAGGGAAAACTCATTCGGTCCCACAAAAAACAGAGGGCTCAAGCAGAACTACGAGCAATCTTTAATATTCAAATAAATAGCAAATTATTTCACTCATATGCTAACAAGAAACTAAAGAGTACACCAACCTAGGACCACTTATAAATCCAGCTAGGGAACTCGAGAGCAACCCAATCAAAATAGCAGAGTTGCTCAAACATCAATACGAGAGTGTTTAGCTAACCGAAAGACCATATGAAGGTAATCGATCCATACACCTTCTTCAACGAACCCCAGGAGACTCCACACCAATTATCTTCAGTAGAGATCTCTATAGAAGAAATTATAGCGGCCATCAACAAGATCGCACCAAATGCAGCAGCAGGACCAGATGGCTTTCATGCCCAATTGCTAAAGAACTGTAAACATCAGCTAGTTCTACCCCTGAAACTGCTATGGACTATGTCTCTACAAGCAGGACATGTGCCACAAGCCCTTAAATATGGCATAATCACCCCAATACACAAAGGGGGTAGCAAGGGCATTGCCAGAAACTACAGACCAGTGGTACTAACATCCCATTTGATAAAAATAATGGAAAGGGTAGTGCGGAAAGCAATCGTTAACTACCTGGAAACCATAGAAGCATTTAACAATGGCCAACATGGATTCAGACAAGAACGCTCATGCCTCTCGCAACAGCTCGCTCACTACGACAGAATACTAGACGACACCAAAGATGGGGACAACGTCGATGTCATATACCTTGACTTTGCAAAAGCGTCCGACAAGGTGGATCATGGGATTCTCTTGCACAAAATACGAGCACTTGGAATATGTGGAGTCCTAGGTAAATGGCTACACAGCTTCTTATCTGATAGGAAACAGCGAGTCAATGTACAAGGAAATCCTTCACAGGCAAGCAATGTTATTAGCGGTGTCCCCCAAGGTACTGTACTGGGTCCCTTACTGTTCTTCATCATGATAGGGGACATAGACAGAGACCTTCACTGTTCTACAGCTACATCCTTCGCCAATGACACGCGAATTGAAATGAAGATCCGCTCACAAGATGCTGATGACCTACAGCAAGATCTTGATGAAATCCTGAGGTGGGCAGAGGAGAACAATATGGCACTGAACGGAGACAAGTTTGAGCTTTTACGCCATGGCCACCATTTAGATCTCAAGAACTCGACAAAGTATTACTGTGGCCAACAAGAAATCATTGCTAAGGACATAGTGAAAGATCTGGGAGCGAGTATGAGCAGTGATGCTGCCTCCTACCATCACATCAGTCAGGCAACATTAACCACTTCACTCCGGGACTTAAATCTCGCGGGCAGCGGCCAATGCCAGCTGTACGATGTGTCGTAATAATACTCGCATCATAAAATATAGTCACCGCTTATATCGATCGTTCTCTCTTTCACCCGTGAATTTTGAAAACCACAGAGAATGGGATTAAGGGCATATTAGGGAGAATGTAAAAACGCAGGGGCGACTACAATAAATATAATCAAGACGCCGATATGGCAGCGTCGCGAATCCACTTGCTCCTCATGATGCCTACGTGTGCGGAACCGTATGGTAGGGGTTAAACGTAAGGCATCTATAAGGGTGGATCCTACGTACCTTCCAGACAAGGAGTCCAAGGTGTATGCTAACCCTGTGCAAATCATTAGTTCTACCACACCTAGAATACTGCTGCCAACTTTGGTCTCCCCAGAAAATATCAGAAATTATTGAGGCTGAAGGGCCCCAAAGGACTTTCACTAGCAAAATTAATGGGCTCCAGGAACTGAATTACTGGGAGAGGCTAGGAGCTGCAGCTCTTTTCTCTCCAATGGCACAGGGAATGCTATATTATCATCTACACCTGGAAGGTGTTAGAAAAGAGGGTGCCCAACACTTGTACTCAAGAAACAGTCCACCAAAGAAGAGGGAGGTTGTGCTATGTGAGGACTACTCCTGGATCAACACTGAGCATCAAGTCCAGAATAAACAACAGCTTCTCGTTCAGTGAGCCAAGATTGTTTAACTGCATCCTGCCCACACTGAGAAACATAAAAGGGGTGTCTCCTGACACCTTCAAAAAACATCTGGATATATGGTTGGCCAAAATACCAGACCAGCTACCAACACCAGGATACACACAGACTGGGCATTATCAAGAGGAATTTTACCTACATGGATCGGGAGATCCTGCTCCCTCTCTACAAGGCGCTGGTTCGACCGATATTAGATTATGCATCCCAGTGTTGGTCGCCATACCTAGTGAAGGATATCAAACTACTGGAGCAAGTGCAACGCAGGGCTACCAAGCTAGTGCCGGAATGTTCAGAGCTGCCCTATGAAGAGAGGTGCAAATTCCTTGGCTTACAGACACTGGAGGACAGAAGAAAACGCGGAGACACGATTGAAGTCTATAAGCTTCTTCACGGATATGAGGACATTCCCTACACCAAGTTTTTCAGCCTCAGCACAACTGGACTCAGGGGCCACAGTTACAAATTAGTTGTTCCGGACCACTGGAGAACTTCGCTCAAGGGAAACTGGTTCACAATCCGTACATTGCGTGAGTGGAATCATTTGCCAGATCATGTAGTGACTGCACCGTCAGTATCAACTTTTAAAACTAGGTACAACAGGCACAAAGGGTATGAGCAATCAAATACCGGCGCAATATTTTAAGTGGTGGGGATCCAACAAGAAATATTCTTATTTCCCCACTAACCAATACTAGGTAGGTAAACACCAGCCCCAACGCCAACAGACTGATCGATTGGACTATTGATGTGAGGGAGTCGCCTGGTCACTGTGGAACCCCAGTCTAGCTGCGTCGATCACCGACAGAAGTCATCAAAGTGTAAGTTTAAGCGCTTTAGTGTTGAGAATAAGTTCCATAAAACAGAGCTCTCAAAAGCTGGGAATATGATATATATGAATAAAAGTAAAAGAGAGGAAAAGGAGTGCAGAATCAGAACCAAAATAGCTGAAGTTGAACAACAAATAAGATTATCCCATGAAGCACAAAGAAGAAACGATGAAAATCGGGCGATAACGAACATTAAACAAAACCCGAAATACTTCTACAGCTACTGCAAGAGGTACACAAAGACAAAAACCCAGATTGGCCCCCTAAAAACAGACAAGGGAACACTAACAAAAGATCCGGACGAAACATGTGAAGTGTTGAGGCAACAGTACAACAATGTATTCAGTACACCAAGAGCGTCCAAAGTTGTCAACAACCCAGCAACATTCTTTGAAACAAAAAACCCCCAGTCACCACAGCTCACCGACATACTGTTCACAAAGAATGACATAAAGAACAGCATAAAAGAGCTCAAATCAAACTCGGCCGCTGGACCAGACGGAGTACCAGCCATCATGCTCCTAAAATGCAAAGAAACCCTTGCGCAACCCATAAGTTTGTTATGGAGATCCTCTCTAGACAAAGGAGTGGTCCCAGCACTCCTCAAAAAAGCCACTATAAGCCCCATCTACAAAGGAGGGGACAGGAGCCTCCCACAAAACTACAGACCAGTGGCACTTACATCTCATATCACCAAAGTGTTTGAGAAATGTGTGCGGGATAAAGTCACCAAGTATATGGAAGACAACAACTTCCTAAACGAAACCCAACATGGGTTCAGAAAAGGACGCTCCTGTCTATCAAAGTTACTGGATCATTACGACTGGCTCCTACACAACCTGGCGGAAGGAAAAAATGTAGATGTGGTGTTCCTAGACTTCGCCAAGGCATTTGATAAGGTTGATCACGGTATTCTCCTCCACAAAATCAGATCCTTAGGAATTGGAGGCAAACTGGGAATCTGGTTATCCAGTTTCCTCACCGGGAGGACACAGACAGTGGCAGTGGATGGCCGCAAATCTATAGAAGCCACAGTAAGTAGCGGAGTGCCTCAAGGTTCAGTTCTGGGTCCACTCCTATTCCTCATCCACCTGTGTGACATCGACAAATACATAGGCTCCTCAGTTCTCACCTCTTTCGCTGATGATACAAACATCAGCCACACAGTGACCAGTCAAGAGGATGTATTCCACCTACAGGAGGACCTCAACAAGGTGTACACCTGGGCTGCAGAAAACAATATGCAGTTCAATGAAGGAAAATTCGAAATGCTGAGGTGTGGCCCATACCAAGACATCAAGCAGGAAACTGCTCTGCACACCGAGGGGGACTTAGTCATCCCCCCAAAGATGCATGTAAAATGCCTGGGAGTCCACCTCAGTGAGGACGCCAGCTTTCATCATCATATTGATGAAACAATAAAGAAAGCCAAGGGAATGGCAAGCTGGGTACTCCGTACCTTCTCATCAAGGGAACCACAGGTTATGCTAACCCTATGGAGGGCCCTGGTCCAACCCACACTAGACTACTGCAGTCAATTGTGGTCGCCCCATAAAAAAGGGGAAATCCAGCGGCTGGAAGCAGTTCAAAGAAGCTTCACCCGTCAGATACAGGGGATGAGGGAACTGAATTACTGGGACCGCCTCAAGGAACTCAATCTATTCTCCCAACAAAGAAGGAGAGACCGGTACAGAGCCATCTACCTGTGGAAGATCCTAGAAAAGCATACACCAGATCCCACAAACTCTTCTACACTGCACTCACTATACAATACACGAACAGGGCGAAAGTGGAAAAGAAGAACCCTTCCAACCAAAGCCCCAGAGCGAATCAAGACTTTACTTGCTGCCAGCCTGGGGCATGAAGGGCCGAGGATCTTCAATGCACTCTCTAAACAAATAAGAGACATAACAGGCTACACGGTGGACACATTTAAGGCTGGCCTGGACAGATACTTATCGTCCTTACCTGATGAACCACCGGTACCAGGCTATACAGACAACTGTCGGGCAGCCTCAAACTCCATCCCGGATCAAGTGGACCTACTAGCTAGGGACGCCAGAACCGGATTCAGCGGCGGATCACCGTGACTGTGAGGGATCAACCTCAGAACAACACCAAGTAAACCAAGTAAGCAAGTAAACCGAGTAAGTTTTTGGACAGAAAGTTGTAATGACTGACAACACTTTCTCTTAAACAAGGAGAACTGATAGAAATTGAATATATAATTCAGAAAACTGGTCAGAAATAAATTGATAACTGCAATGCATTACTTCTGTATTAAATATGGTGTTTTCTTTGATGCCGCATTTATTCCAACTAACGAGTCAAAAACACTGGTCATCATCATCATGTCTATGAAACTACGCACTCGTACAATACGTCAATTGTTCTTCAATATATAATACAGATATATGCTATCCAGAAAGTCATTAATAAAGCGTTTCTAGTCTTAAATGTTCCAGTTAACAAATATTTAGAATGAAAAGTGCAACCTCAGACCTACCATTTTCACCCTGTGTTGTCAAACGTAGTAAACCGTCGACTTGTCGAGATTGTTTGTTGACCCAACAAAATTTTTAGCTATGACTAAGAGTTTTATCAACCTTTGTACATATAATAAAAACAATATATAACAATATATTCAATATATTCATTTACATATTTATAAGAAAAAATATTGTCGAAGAAATAATTCACTACTAAACAATGCATTGCAGAAGTACAGCTTTCGATAGATTGCGTTTGCGTCTATTGGGTTTTTCCAGTGGTTATTCATTTCCTATTTGACAATCTAAATATTTCACACAAGCTGTGATAATTTAAGTAAATTTACACAATTGTTTCTTTGATCGAAGTAGTATACGTTACAACCTTGGGAGTTTCGAATAAAAATACTTTCTATTCACGTTAAATTACCAATTGAACTGAGGCCCACTTCAACTTTCACAAGAAAAAACACTACTTAGGAAAAATTCAGTAGTGCAAAAAGTCTAACACGCCCCAGAATCTTGTAGGTTATATACATATATATCGTGGTTTTGCTAATGAAGCAAAGTTAAAAAGAAAAAAGCCTTGATGAGAAGCCATATGCCTTCAAATAGTGGGGGATATAAACCTAATATCGTGCATTTTTGGGTTAAAAGCATGAAACTTTGCACACTTATAGAGTAACCACAGGTGAACAATTTTGGATATGGAAACAAATTGTAACAGTTCCTTGGTGGCCACAACAGGAACTAATATATTACCATATGGCGGACGCCACAGAAATTAGTCTTGAATATATATATATATATATATATATATATATATATATATATATATATATATATATATATATATATATACATATATATATATATATATATATATATATATATATATATATATATATATATATATAAGTTAGGAATATGAAACTTGGCAGGCTTCTTAAGAATATTTAATAAGAACTATCTCTTGATAATAAAAAATGGAATCAAGGTACCAATCTAACTAGTGATTCAATGTACCGTTTAAAATCACCCTCCCGAAGTGATTGTACATACTGAAGAATATCCATCTCCAGCTCCAGCACTAAGTTCCAAAACTGGAATGTGGACGCTCTGTACTCATCTCCTTGACCCACTCAAGAAAGTCAACAATGTCTACGTAAGAAGAAATGTTTTGCTTGTAACTTTCATATGTACTTTAGGAGGTAGAGAGCAGTTGCAGTGACAGTGTGGGTATGACGTCTCCTAGTCAGTTGTGCTGCTTTGAGATGTAAGTCAGCAACACCAGCAGTTGATATGACCGTGGTCCATCTTCTGTGAGCAGGCCTCCTAGGATCTTAAAGAAGGTCATCTAAGCGTGTATTCCAACCAGCATTAGCACAATCTTGCCTTCACCGTGACTGCCTAGAAATGCCCTCTGAATAATTTTGCCAAGAGAGGTTGGTCCATCGCCAATACAAGAATTTGACCAGGATTCACAGCCTGAGTAGATGCCCTTACAATATCCATTGAGAGTTTAATCATTGCAGGTGTGTATGCCATATCTGTAAAATGTGCCATCAAGGATACTGAGCCAGGATACAGACGTGACGTCTGCAGATTGGCATGGAAGGCTGCCCGTGAGACTGCACCTGAGTTACTCAGGTTTGGTTTGTCCAGGACGTTCCTCCTCTACTCCAACCAAGGGTAATTTTCCCGTTCCCCGACCACTGCCATGGAGTCTCCCCAATAATCATTGGACCCCCGCCTGAACCGATATATATATATATATATATATATATATATATATATATCATTGTTCTACTAACACTATTATCATCATAATTACTATGATTATTATTACAAAAATGATAACACATGCGAAATAAAAACCGCACGTGACATCACTAAATCAATGATTATGTCAAATAGATATCACTATCCTACCCTAACAATACACTGTAACAACTACCAATAGTCGTCAACCAAAAATGGAAAGAAAAAAGTCATACTCATTGGTATATATATATATATATATATATATATATATATATATATATATATATATATATATATATATACGACGTATAGAAACCAAGACCCTCCCCCATCACCGATGGAACAAACAGTAGTATACATTTATATAAAAAACTAACAAACTACCAACTAACTAAAACTAAATTATTAACAAGCAACATCAAAACGAACAACAACTCAAGAGAGAAGAAGACGAACCGATCCTGTAAGAAGAAGACGGACCGAACCTGCAAGTACCTGCAAGTACATAACCAACCACGTAGATCAACCTTCACGTCATTGGGGTTTTAATAAGCAACAAATTAGTGACTCAAACAGCAAGCGTGTCTGCTCCACACTTATTATTATCATAACTTTAACTTCCTTCCATTTCACTCTTTGTTCTACACTAAAGCCTCCCCCTCCCTCCCCGCCTCCACCTAACCTATCATGTATTGATTGATTGATTTTAAAGTATCTTAAAAGTATATGAGTATGAATAATATTACATAACATTTTACTTTTATTGGTAATTCGATTAATCTATTTGTTAAACATTTCCTGTAATAAAAAAATAATGATTTCAAATTGGTAATATGGGATTGTTGGTCTAATATATTGACCATACAAACATTATTGTATTGACGGTGCAGGAAATTTAAACGCATGAATTTGCATTGGAATCGATAAAAAATAAAATGATATTTACGATACATCCCCCTTCCCATCTTACGCGCCTCCACACTATACATGGATTTCTTCAACAACTAGGTTATAGTCACCCCTAATAATATACAGACGGAAAGTCTATATATATTTTTAATATCATGAAAACATAATGTGTATGAGTAATACTTTAAAAATAAAATATAAAAATATATGTATTCTCAAACTGTGTATCTTATATTATCTAAAACATATAATTATTAATAATATTACATATAATGCACTTTTTGGTTACTTATATTAGTAATTGGATTATAAAGTAAAGCCACGATACACAGATGATCACTTTTCGTAAGTCTATATAACTCTAATTTTGCAAGACGGAAACGTCTCCTTAAACATATCATCTAATAAATATAAATCACTTAGAACAGCGAATAGATAACTCTACCGTTCCGCAGTATTACAGAATATCTGACACCCGGGAAATTTTTTCGTGTTCGTGAAAACTCGTACTGTAGGATGGTACATGTCCATTAACTTCCTTGTAATACTACTGCAATTGCAGTCTTGGAATATAGTAGCTATGCATTAGAGGGAGGAAAGCCCTTGATGTGGTTAGTTATAGACCTCAGAAGATATTAAATGAAGATTTACATTGTACCATTTTACTACTAGAGAGGATAGGTAAGATGGGGGGGGGAGGAGGATTTGGAGGCTTAGTTAGTGTAAGGAAAGAATGAAATGGAAGGAAGTAAGAGTTATGATAGGTGTGAGGCAGAGCCACTTGATGTTGTAATTCTTTTTTGTGATTGCTAGTGTTGCCTTGTCGCGAAGCTTTTGCCTAGTTATTTCCATTTACGGAATTGGAGGTTCGGTCCATCTGCTTTGCTAGTTCGGATCTTCTCTTCTCTTCTTTCTTAACAATTACGCACTTCCAAACCTCAACAACATGGAACAAATACACATTATACAACACAACATTATGCAGTGGACATTTGACAAAAGAAACGAGCTATGCAACATATACAACACAACTTTTACGTTCGATAGGTACACCCAACAGATTAAATATACGATGAATCACAGATCCACCACTTTATCTATACCATCTCTTCATTGTTCTACCAACACTATTATCATTATAATTATAATGATTATTGTTATTACAAAAATGATAACGCATACGAAAAAAAAATCGCACGTGATATAAGGCGTATAGATTTCAAGACCCTCCCCCATCACCATGAACACAGAACCTTGCCCCATAGAAGTCAAAACCTAAAATAGGCACAAATAGTCGTATACATATGATATCAAAGAAAAAACTAACAACCAACAAAAACAAAAATTAATGACCAACAAACAACATCAATTACAACAACTTAATCGGCGTTGTGTGTCCAGTGTGGTTCGTAGTCTGGGTTGTTGTGGTAGAGGTCCAAGTACACTTCTTTTAGGTTGTTGGATTTGGTTTTGTTTATTCTTGTTATGGTGTAGTTGGTTATGTCTATTGTGTCTCTGGAAAATGGGTCTGCCCTCACACCTATCATAACTCTAGCTTCCTTCCACTTCATCTTTTCCTTACACTAACTCTCCAAATCCCCCCCTCTCCCCCATCTTACCCATCCTGCCCAGTACTACTACTACTGGTTCTTCAGACGTCGGCAGCTATTGGCGGCAGATAGTCGGTACTTGCACGAGCAGTCACACTCGCTAGGGCTACTCTCAAAAGTTGACTAGTTTCTGTTTGTATTAAGTTTTGATAATGAAAGTCATTCAAACAAATAATAGTACATTCCAGAGACATTTTTCTAAGTAACTAAAAACGAAACATTTGGTTCAATGGAGCGAAAAAAAGTTTGAACATTAGCAAATTGGCAAAATTGACATGCAATTTTAAGAATAGATAATTTGAAAACAGGGCATATAATATTTGGAAAGACTCATGACACTAAGGCACTATTAAGTCCTATTTCTAGCCCAGAACGAGCATCGGGGGCTGAACACACCTTTCCCACTATGAGGAAAGGAAGAAACCGAAGCAAATAGATAAAACAAATTAAAATAACATAAAAACAAATAGAAAATAAACAACTAAAAAAATAATAATAATTCAGTGGAAATGCCGAGGTGTTAGAAGTAAATTAAATCACCTAGTTATTCTCAACTCCCTTATCAACCCCTCAGTCATATGTCTACAGGAAACGTTCCTAAAGCCCAGTGTTGAATTCCAACTCAAAGCTTTACCATATATAGGAAGGACAGGTTAGCGCCTGGAGATGGGGTCACAGTTGCAGTCAGCGACTGCCTTCCCCAAGTGGAATTACCACTAACCACAACCTTGGAAGCAGTCGCCATCAAAACCAAACTACACAACAAACTTGCAACCATTCTGCTCCATAAACTTACCACCCGACCCCCAATTCCTACTAGAGGAGGTAAATAAGTTAATAAAACAACTGCCCCACTACAAACTCATAGTGGGAGACTTCAACTCCCACCATTAAACGTGGGGTAGCGAGAGAATATCTGATCGATGGGAGCAGATGGAAGAAGTCCTTACTAATGATTTATGAGTCCCTAATTAGATCTAAATTAGACTATGGGTGTCAGATTTATGGTTCGGCAACACCAACCACGTTACAACCCCTGAACATCATCCAAAACAAAGGCCTACGAATTGTACTTGGAGCATTACGCTGCACAAGAATCGAGAGGCTGGAAGTTGAAGCAAATGTCCCCCCCCCGCCCTCCACTACAGACGCGAGCAACTAACACTCCGATACGCCGCCAAAGTACTTCGCAACATACGACATCCCAGCAAGCTGGCAATATCCCAATGCGAGCACTTTTTCAACTCCAGCCTAAATCCCCTTTCCATCAGGATCCGATCCTTGTGCGAGCAGTATTCAGTGCCACTGTGGTCAATAGAAAAACTGTGGGAAAAAAATCACCCTTAAGGTCAACACCAACCAAGACCTCCAGAAAAAACAGTCTTCCATAGAAGAGCTTCGACAGAAGACACTAGAAACCATCAACGAATACAGTGACCACAGTGCACTGTACACGGATGGCTCTAAGTGCGGCCATAAAACAGGGACAGGTTATACCAAGATCTAAGAATATAAGGTCTAACCACTTCCGACCGAATTTCGAGGGAGTTGGCGCAGCGAGCCCGTGAACGTCACCTGGCTGTTCAAAGTGGGGTTAGCGGGTCCTATAGCTGTCAGTTGAAGTTGGTCCGTCGTTCGAAAATGACGTCGCCTTCGCTCGCACCGCTCCACTCTATTAGTTATATTCTGACAAATATTATATAAAATATATAT
>NC_134790.1:19208538-19271038 GCF_046742065.1 Oratosquilla oratoria
TAATGCAAATTCATGCGATGAAATTTCCTGCACCTTCAATACGATAATGATTGTATTAGACTAACAATCTTTCATATTACCAATTTGAAGCAATTAAAGTTTCGTTGCAGGGAATGTAGAAATAAATTAGTCGAATGACCAATAAAAGTAATGTAATATCATGCATGATAATATACATATGAGAATGATACACTTTGAAAATGTATATTCATGTATTTCTAAAATATTACTTATATGTCAGTATCACTGCGCTTCGAGTCGTTACTCCAACTCGTGGGCGGGGAGTTGGGTGTGTGTGTGCGTGTAAGGCCACAGCATTACCCAGATCGGTCATTTATGAGCTCTGAGCTCTCTTTCGGGAGGGAAATAGTTGTCGATCACGAGTCCAACACGTGATCCAAAGACCATGGTGAAACACACACACACACACTTCAATACGATATGTTTACATTGGACTAACAATCTTCCATATTATCAATTTGAAGCACTTAAAATTTCAGTACAGGAAATGTTGAAGAAATACATTAATCGAATTACGAATAAAAGTAAAGCGTTATGTAATATTATGCATAATCATATACTTTGAAATCGATCAATCATGACAGGTCGGGTGGAGGAGAAGGGGAGGGGGAGAGAGGTTTTCGTGTAGAGTAAACAATGAAATGGAAGGAAGATGAAGTTGTAATAATAGGTGTGGGGGAGACCCACTTGATGTTTTTGTTATTCATTTATTGATTGTTAATATATGTCTGCCTTTGACGCGGTGCTTGATCTTCGTGCTCGGTTTTGTACTCGTAGGTACTTGCAGGTTCGGTCCGTCTTCTTCTTACAGGATCGGTTCGTCTTCTTCCTCTCTCTTGATATACAAAATTAATCATCAGAAGAAAACAAAGAACTAAACGATGAAGACTGGAACAATGTAATACGAAAAATTAATCTACCATACAATGACACCAAAAACTTTTGGACATAGATTAAACGACTAACAGGAACACCTACTAACACCACCCCTTACATTATACACAACCACAAGATACACAATGACAAAGAATACATATTCAGACAGCACTGGAGAAACATATTCAGGATCACACCAGCAGAAAATGCAACATTTGACATGGAACATGAAAGAACAATCACAACACAAGTACAAGAAATACAAGAAGACATTACCCCTATTACTTAGTTGACATGAGACGACTAGACCCAGACAACACACTCACTGAACCTTTAATACTAACATCAAACAAATAATGGATAGGAGACACACAAATACACAAAGAAACATAAAAATACTAGGCCAGCACTTGGCAGAAGAGGTCTCCAAACACATTCAAACAGCAGAAAACTCCAAGTAGAAAAAAAAAACCACTGACACTAAGACGATTCAGAAATCTAGATACCAAACTACTACTAAAACTATACAAAGTAATCGTGAGACACCGGAATACATATGAGTAACAACTATCACATTAAAGCCAAACCAACTCCACAAAGTATAGACAATATAAAACAAAGCAATAAGATTCGCCACACACTCCATACCCCCATACCTTAACACGATAGAAGAACTACACATACAACACAAACTCGAACCCCTTATCACAAGACTCTGCAGACTCGCAAACAAAACATGGTACAGATTAACAACATTAAATCCAGAATTAGAACAACAATATAGCGAAGACACCGACACAGAAGAAGGACATAACTGCAACTGGATTACTACAGACTTCCCAATAATTAATGGACTCCCGCCTGAACCGATGTATATCAAATGAAACAGATCCACCACTGTATCTATATCATCTCTTCACTGTTCTACCAACACTATTATTATCATAATTATTATGAATATTGGTATTACAAAAAATGATAATACATACGAAATAAAGACCGCACGTGATATCACTAAATCAATGATTATATCAAACAGATATCACTATCCTACCCTAACAATAAACTGTAACAAGTACCATTAGTCGTCAACCAAAAATGGAAAGAAAAAAGTCATACTCATTGGTACAAAAAAAAAAAATTATACTACGCATAGAAACCAAGACCCTCCCCCATCACCGGTGAACACATAACCAACTAAAATTAAATAACCACAAACAATATAGAAAAGAACAACAACACAAGAGAGAAGAAGACGAACCGATCCTGTAAGAAGACGGACCGAACCTGCAAGTACCTGCAAGTAAAAACCCAACCACGAAGATCAACCTTAGCGTCATAGGGATAATAATAAGCAACATCTTAATAATAAAAATAGCAAGCGTGTCTGCTCCACACCCATTATGATCTTAACTTCAACTTCCTTCCATTTCATTCTTTGTTCTACACCAAACCCTCCAACTCCCTCCTCGCCACCACCTTACCTATCATGAATAGATTGATTGATTGATATTAAAGTATCTCAAAAGTAAGTGATTATGAATAATACTATATAACACTTTACTTTTACTGGTAATTCGAGTAATCTAATTGTTCAAAATTTCCTGCAATGAAAATTTAATTACTGCAACTTGGTAATATGGAAGATTGTTGGTCTAATATATTGACCATACAAACATTATCGTATTGAAGGGGCATGAAATTTCATCGCATGAATTTGCATTAGAATCGATTAAAAATAAAATAATATTTATGATACATCCCCCGTCCCATGTTTCGCGCCTCCACACTACAAGCATATTTTCAACAACCAGGCTATAGTCACCCCTAATATTATACAGACGGAAAGTCTATATATATTTTTAATATCATGAAAACATAATGTATATGAGTAATACTTTTAAAATAAAATACGTAAATATGTGTCTTTTTAAATTGTCTGTCTTATGTTACATAAAATATATAATTATGTATAATATTACATATTATGTACTTTTTGCTTACTTATATTAGTAATTGGAATAAAAATACCAGTCATGCTGCCACCATTAATGTCAATAGTACGTCAATGTACATTTCTAAATTTTGTAAGACAGAGATGTCTACATTACTTATCCCAGAGTTGAAACAGTAAAGTAAGTTATTTGAGCTCTCGCTATTTGGTAATACCATTACAGGTATTACTTGGTAAAGAGTCGTGAGGTACTAGTGATGTCTCTAGTTCCAGTCGCCTCTATGACTTATTCTAAACAAATTTCATCCCACTATGGTGTGTAGTTACTATAAAAATCATACCTGCATCACGAACGGGCGAAGGAAGCACTAACCTACCCTACATGCCTACCGGTGCTATAGGCAAAATGTAAAGGGGAATATATATAATATATATATTATATATATATATATATATATATATATATATATATATATATAT
The DNA here is from genome assembly GCF_046742065.1 of Oratosquilla oratoria. Lineage (NCBI taxonomy): Eukaryota > Metazoa > Arthropoda > Malacostraca > Stomatopoda > Squillidae > Oratosquilla > Oratosquilla oratoria. The sequence goes on from NC_134790.1 coordinate 19,211,870, forward strand.
ATATATATAATATATATAATATATATATATATGGGTCTTTTCCGTTTGGCGACGCGGAATTTTTCGATGAAACTTTCACAATTAATATACTTTCGTATGCTGATCACAGAAATAACATTAATTCTATTGAGAAATTACAAAAGTGCCGAAAAAACCGGTTTTAATGGTAAAAAAATGATCGAGACCATAGCGGTACATACTTGCTTAATGTTAAAAGATTAACCGGTAAAATTAGCGGGACACTGGGCTCGTCAATACCGCCAAGCCGAGACGCGCTTACCGAGTCCTTAGCGGTATACCCCTTAACGATATTTTACCGGTAAAGTTAGCGGCACACTGGGCCCGTCCAAGATCTAAGAATATAAGGTCTAACCACTTCCGACCGAATTTCGAGGGAGTTGGCGCAGCGGGCCCGTGAACGTCACCTGGCTGTTCAAAGTGGGGTTCGCGGGTCGTATGGCTGTCAGTTGAAGCTGGTGCGTCGTTTAAAAAGACGTTGCCTTCGCTCGCACCGCTCCACGCAATTAGTTATATTCTGACAAATATTATATAAAATATATATAAAATATTATAGTTCCTGTCTATATATATGAATATATGATATATAATATATAAAATATTATAGTTCCTGTCTTCCTTGGCGTTTCACAGTTTTCTTCAGTGTTTCACAAAGAGAAAATGGACCCAGCCTAATGACGTCAGAAGCTGCGCAGAAGAATTCAAACGGTCTGACCTGTATATTTAGACCTTAGGCCCGTCATGCCGCCAGTACCGCCAAGCCGAGACGCGCTTACCGAGACCTTAGTGGTTCATCCCTTAACGGTATTTTACCGGTTAAGTTAGCGGCACACTGGGCCCGTGCCGTCAGTCCGTAACTCAGTACCAACAAGTCAAGACGTGCTTACCTCTCTCTGAGTGTTATGGTATAACTTATCGAGTTATCGGTTAACGGAATCTTAACGGTACCAGAATTTGTACCGATAAAATACCGTTAAGGTTGTTACCGGTAGCTTTACCGGTAAAACCGGTATCTGCCCACCACTACCATCAACCGATACTCATAAGGTTAATATTACTCTGCGACTGGGTATGCATGTCCCCGCCTCTCAGTATCAACGGGATATCCCATGCTCGGGAATATTCTCGTGTCCTTGAAAACTCATACTACCGGACGGTACATGTCCTCCTAATTTACTATGATAAACAGATTTGGACATTTCTGTCTTTTAAAGGTTGTATGATATAGATTTCGAAGAATGGATATAGACATAACGTTGTAATGGTGACATATTCCTTGTGTGTTGTACATACGTACTTGTAGTATTATTACGTATTTATTGTAGTATTATTATGTATTTATTGTGCATATTGATTTATGTATAGCATTGTATATTTGTGTGTGCATTTTTTTCTTTGAAATCGAACCGTGCGATTCATGCATGTTTTGCCGCGAAATCTGGCGTCCCCACGCCAGTCTTGTTCTCGCCTCGTGTACGCACGTTGTTGTGCTGTAAAAATATTTACTTTAATCAATTTAACTTATGGTTTCATTTAAAGCCACCCTAATACATTTGGTGGCAGCGTAAACTTTTTCTAGTGACTCCGAGTATTACAAAGACGAAAAATTAGCGATTTTGATTTGCCGGCCGGCTTACACGTTAACATTTTGTGTTCTTGTGCTGTGTTTTCTCTCCATTTTTTCGTTCCAGCTAGGTGTTTTACAGTGACTTTACCTATGAAAATACATTATAGTGCTCTGGACACTGTGTCTTCAGTTGCATGTTGGCGGAGGACGGTTGCCGCCAGATGATTTTTTTTCCTTCGGCTAGTTCTTCGACGTCATCGTCGCCTGTCCTGATTATTGCTCCGTGTGTTCCTGTGGGTACCCTCAGCGGAAATTGCGCCTGGATGGTGAATTAGACAGTTTATTTGTTCCATGAGAAGCCAAAGTTAAATTTGTGAAGACCGGTTAAGTGACGCTTCCCGGCTCGAAACCGTGACGTCATTGGCGTGGCTTTATTTTGAATGTTGAACTGTCGTCGCTTGGCGACGCGTGTTTATTTACGTATATGTACTTACGTATTATTACATTATTGATTTATGTATAGCATTGGTTCTGTTTTCCAATGCTTATGTTTGTATTGTATGCTTTATTTTGAATGTTGAACTGTCGTCGCTTGGCGACGCGTGTTTATTTACGTATATGTACTTACGTATTATTACATTATTGATTTATGTATTGCATTGGTTCTGTTTTCCAATGCTTATGTTTGTATGCATTACACAATTTATGTTTGTATGAATTATATAAATTTTTGTGGTGACGTCGTTCGCGTCCCTTGAATCAAGGTCTAAATATACAGGTCAGACCGTTTGAATTCTTATGCGCAGCTTCTGACGTCATTTGGCTGAGTCCGTTTTCTCTTTGTGAAACACTGAAGAAAACTGTGAAACGCCAAGGAAGACAGGAACTATAATATTTTATATATTATATATCATATATATTCATATATATAGACAGGAACTATAATATTCTATATATATATTTTTTATATAATATTTGTCAGAATATAACTAATTGCGTGGAGCAGTGCGAGCGAAGGTAACGTCATTTCTCAACGACGCGCCAGCTTCAACTGACAGCTATAGGGCCCGTGAACCCCACTTCGAACAGCCAGGTGACGTTCACGGGCCCGCTGCGCTAACTCCCTCGAAATTCGGTCGGAAGTGGTTAGACCTTATATTCTTAGATCTTGCCTTGAATGTTACCCCGGACGACCTTCGTCGCCTGCGACGTGTGTGTTTCATTACGGCCGTAATATACTTTTCTTCTTAGTGGTCTATGTATGGCATTGGTAGTGTCAATACTTGTGTTTCTGTAAATTATATGTCATTGTCCGTGTGATTCACTATATTAATTTTTTACATTATTTCTTACTGGCGTTAGAGTGTTGTATTTGTTTGGTGTTAGTGTTTTCTTATGCTTCTAAGAAGTGGGACAAAGTTACCATCTCCCACCATGTCCAAATCGAGACCTTCGTTTCTTTGTCCGACAAGCTCATCTGAGCCAATGGGAAATAGGGTAACATTACTGCATCAGAATCCAACTGTGGTCCCTTTTTCTGGGATAGACCCTAATTACAGGGCGGCTGTATTTATCCGTCAATGTGAGGACGCAATCGTACAGTCGAATGTTTCGACGGGGCATGAGAAGATCTCCTTTGTGAGGTCCCAGATTGTGCCACATTCTTTTGCTGCAGAGCTCCTCTCGGCTTCATGTTTAGATCCTAAACTTCTGAACTATGATTATGACACCTTTAGGGCTAATATTCTTAAACTTTTCGCAGATACTCTTGGTGGTGGTGCGTTCCATTGGTGCTTCAAATTGGCTGATACTCTCGTATCCCGACTGGGTACTCTGGATTATCGTCGGGCGCAAGCTCTGGTCAGTATCCTTGCTGTTGAAGCTTTTGAGGCATTGTCCCAGTCGGACTGGGTAGAGAATGGTAACATTTCTGTAGATAGATTTCGTCTTATCATAGAGTTTCTTCTATATATATTTTTTTGTGCCTTCTGAGAGACGAGCAGCATCTTCTCTCAAGTATAAGCCTGATGAAACTCTAATGTCTTTTGCATCACAACTTTCTCGTAAATTGGGAGAAGTCCCATCTAGTTCTTTGTGTATTAGCAATGCTCATCAACAGGGTCATGTCCCTTGTTCTCCTCAACTCTCTCAGTTTACAGTTTCTACTCCTAGTTCCCCTCAATCTACAGTTACACCCCCTCCCCTGTTGTGTACTTTTTGTAACAGGTCTGGTCATTCGAGCGATTTTTGTTTCCGCCGTAGGCGCCAGGTACATAAGTCAAAACTGTCCCCTGTTGGTAGGAGTGTACCTACTGTTTCTTCTAATCATTCGCATGGCCTTTCCAGAGTAGAGCCTCCAGGTAGACTCAGTTATTGCCATATTCATGGTCAGTGTAAACATTCGACTGATCAATGTTTCAAGGTTTTGAAACTTGGGGATGAGACGTCTCACCAGCCTCGTCAATCCCATTTTCCCCAGCGCATGTTTCCCAACCCCAAGAGTTGACCAGCAATGTTCGGTCTCAAATAATTCCTTTTGTGGCTGTTGAATCTTCTCAATTACTTACCTTTCAATTTTTCACTAGGGAAACGCCTCTTTCAGTCACTGTAGATACTGGTGCAGAATGTAGTCTGTTAAGTAGAAAGGCTTACTTTGCCTTGCGAGAATTGTATAATCTTCCTTTATCTCCCTTTTGTAATAATTTGCATTCTGTGCAAGGCTCTCCCTTGCTTGTTCTAGGATCAGTTTGTCTTCCTTTACATTTTTCCTCGCATGCTACAGTATTCAATGTCACTTTTGCTGTTGTCTCTGGCATTGCCCTTAAGTGTGATTGCCTCCTGGGTATTGATGCTCTTACAGCTCATAGCATAGATATTTCTCCTAGTCGCCGTGTAGTGACTTTCTGCAAAGTTGATATCTCTGCTTCGGATAGGCCAGTTTCCGTTTGTGATTCTTTTGTGCTTGATCAGTCCGCACATGTGCCTGTCCCAATTTCTCAGAGCTCTGCCCCTGTTGCTCATTGTGCTGCTGTTGTTGTAGGAGAGCATCTTATTGAACCTTCAAGTTCTGTTCGAGTTCCAGTGCGCGTCTCAGGTGCCCCAATTGGGTCTGACGTTCTCTCTTTGCCTGATTCTATTCGTATTCGTCGGCTTGCCCTAGAAGGAACTCTCTCCACTATTCGTGAGGATCACGTTACCACAGCGATGGTAACCAATGTTACGGGTGCTCCTATTTCTCTCTCTCCTGGCAGTCACTTAGGCTCCTTTGAGGTGGTACACGTTGCTGCTTTCCAGGATTCGCCTATTATAGCAGCTTCTGTTCTACAGTCTCTTTCAACACATGACCCTGCTCGCGTAGCTTCTGAACTTGCCACATTTGTAGGCGAAACTGATTTTCCTAAAGAAACGCCTCGTCTCCTTGACCTGCTAGTTACCCACCGTCAGGCTTTGGCTTTACCAGGTGATCCGTTAGGGGTAACGGATCGTGTGGTTCATAGAATTGACCTTCAGCCAGGCACTCGTCCTGTTTACGTCCCTTCTTACAGGTTGCCTCACTCTCGTCGGCTTATAGCCCAGTCCTTGGTTGACGATTTGTTGAGTGAAGGTGTTGTACAGGAGTCCCACTCCGAGTGGAATTCGCCTCTTCTCCTGGTGCCTAAGAAGGATGGATCTTTTCGTCCTGTGGTTGATTATAGGAAAGTCAATGAGGTCACTCTTCCTGATCATTATCCTCTGCCTATCTTAAGCGAGCTTCTTCAGTCCATTGGCAATGGTAATACAGTGTTCACCACTTTAGATTTAAAAGCAGGTTTTTGGCAGATACCCCTGGAGGAGAAGTCTCGTAAGATCACGGCCTTCTCGACTCCCAATGGGCACTATGAATGGCTTCATTGCCCCATGGGTTTGCGGAATGCTCCTTTGACTTGCCAGCGTTTAGTTAACTCTATATTTCATGGCTTAATTGGGAATGGACTTTTTGTTTACCTGGATGATTTGATTCTTGTTTCCAAAGATGTGGAGAGCCACTTTTCTAAGTTGTCCATGGTCTTGCAACGGTTTGCTGAAGCTGGGTTGAAACTCAACTTACCCAAGTGTTCCTTTTTCAAGGCTAGTATCCAGTTTCTAGGTCATGTTGTAGACAAACATGGTATCCATACCACTGGTGAAAAGATCAAGGCAGTCAGAGACTTCCCTGTACCGAAGTCGGTTGAAAATGTACGGTCCTTCCTTGGACTTGCAGGATACTATCGTGCATTTATTAAAGTCTTTGCTTCAATTGCTTCCCCTCTCACTCGCCTTCTCAAGAAGGACTCTTCCTTCCAGTGGCGTGATGTCCATCAGACAAGTTTTGATTCTTTGAAGCTTGCTCATACTGAAGCACCTGTATTGGCTTTCCCTGATTATAGTATCTCCATTACTATTTGTACAGATGCTTCTGGTACAGGTATTGGAGCTGTACTTATGCAACAAGTAGATGGATGTAGACCTCATGGTATTGCATATGCTAGTCGCATTCTAAACAAACCTGAGTCCCGTTACTCTGTTACTCATTTAGAGGCCCTGGCTGTGGTGTGGGCTTTAAAGCACTTCCGTGATATCATTTTTGGATATCCTATTACAGTCTACACGGACCACACTGCTGTCACTCAGCTTTTTCAAGGAAAGAATCTGTCAGGTCGCCTAGCCAGATGGTTCCTCACGATTGAGGAATTCAATCCAACCCTAAAGCATTTGCCCGGGCGAGCTAATCATGTTGCTGATGCACTTACACGGAATATCCCTGTTGCTGCTGTTACCGTGATTGATAACTTTTCCCTGCAGGATCTGGTAAAAGCTCAGCGTGAAGACCCTGTCTGGTCTGCTGTCATTTATGCTTTGGAGTCTGGTGATGATTCCACCTTACCAGCTTTACCAGTACCTCTGTACCAATTTTCCCTACAGGACGAAGTTCTCATTCGCAATGTGGAAGTGTTTGAGCAGGATGTGGCGCAGCTAGTGATCCCTGAGTCTCTAGTTCCCATTGTTTTGTCCCTTACTCATGATGCCCCTCAGGCTGGTCACCCAAGTCGTGACAAAACTCTGGCTATGGCACGGAAGAAGTATAATTGGCCTAAAATGCGACTAGACATTGCCTCTCATGTGGCCCGGTGTAGTTCTTGTGCCCAGAACAAAGGTTCTACGAGCACTGCTCCCATTTTAGAGTACCCTATTCCTTCTCGCCCTTTTCAGACTGTAGCTATAGACCTTTTGCAACTGCCTCGTAGCACACAGGGCTCTGTGTATGTCCTTGTATGTGTGGATCATTTTAGTCGTTTTGTGGTCCTAGCTCCCTTACGTAACAAATCTACACCAGTTGTAGCACATGCTTTAGTTTCCCATGTGTTGTGTCCATACACCACTCCTTCGGTGCTCCTTAGTGATAATGGGGCTGAATTTAAGAACGAGGTTTTGGCAGGCATTTGCGCACGTTACGGCATTAAACAAACTTTTGTTACTGCTTATCATCCGGCGTCCAATGGTCTTGTAGAGAGGACGAACAGGAAAATTTTGGAGATCTTACGTCACCTTGCTAGTCATTTTCATGAGTCTTGGGAGGATTGGCTTCCCCATGTTAGTGCTTGTATCAACAGCACCATAAACGCTTCCACGGGAAAAAACGCCCCACTATGTTGTCTTTGGATCAGAGAAACGACTCCCTTATGACATGCTTGACAGTCCTGCTCGCCCCCTCTACAATGTGGATGACTATAGTAAACTTCAGGATCATGTGCTGCATGATATTTATGCGTCCGTTAGGGACAAACTTGTTATTTCCAAGGCTGACATGTTAAAACACCAACATGGTCGTGCTAAGCCTGTGAACATCATTGTTGGGGATCATGTCTTTAGGAGCATGCCGGACCGCCAGTCCAAACTAAATTGTAAATTCACAGGTCCCTTTTTAGTAACAGAACAGCTCCATCCCAACAAATTCAGGGTTTTTGACCCATCTACGGGTCTTAGTGAGATTTGCCATTCTGACAGGCTTAAAAAGACGCAGGTGCCCATACCTGCATTCCCCCAACCTCCCCCAACACTCAATGTTCTCATTGTATCACCCATTGTGGGCCACTCGTATCATCTACGTTCACGAAGTGCTAGGCCTTGATGGTCGAGTGAGCCTCTTGTATATATTTTTGTGTATTTGTATGTATTTGTATGTAATTGGATTATGAAGTTTTGTACCCCTAGCCCTTACTATTGTAAATTGTGTATTTTCTTGGGCGCAGACTCATTTGGGTTTGGCGTACCTGTGGTAGGGGATGTAATCTTTGTTATATTTGCAAACTTATTTTTCTGCCAATGGTGTTTTGTTCTTCCCATTGTCCTATGCCTATTGTCTAATTCATGTGTATTTTGTATATTGTGTATTTTGTATTGTTTCATGTTTCATGTCCCGGACGTCCGGCAATTGTCCTATGTATTTTTTTTACTGGCGCCAGTTCATATATATATATTTCATGTGTATGTATAATTGATTGTGTTTGTATATGTTGTTTATGTATTCCTTTATGTATGTGTATATGTGTTATGTTATGTATAGGGTGTGCTGATGAGCCAATTTCTTTCCACTCTTTTGTCATTCCCCTGTGGTGTGTGTGGAGTCAGATGTATATGTTGTCCATTTTGTCTTGCTGTGGTCAATTGTTTTTCTCATTTGCTCAGTGGGGTCACTGAGGGTGGTGGCCGAGCATTGTATTGGTGACATACTTCTTGTGTGTTGTATATACATGTTTGCAATGTTGTTTATTTATTGCTATATATTTATTATTGTATATATCTGTGAGTATTTTTTTTCTTCTTTTTGTAATCGCAAATGCGATTCATGTATGCTTTTCGCGCCAACTCAAGGGTTGGCGTGGGGCAAGGTCTAAATATACAGGTCAGACCGTTTACATTCTTCTGCGCAGCTTCTGACGTCATTTGGCTGAGTCCATTTTCTCTTTGTGATACACTGAAGAAAACTGTGAAACGCCAAGGAAGACAGGAACTATAATATTTTATATATTATATATATATATATATTATATATCATATATATTCATATATATAGACAGGAACTATAATATTTTATATATATTTATATATATATTTTATATAATATTTGTCAGAATATAACTAATTGCGTGGAGCAGTGCGAGCGAAGGCAACGTCATTTTTGAACGACGGACCAGCTTCAACTGACAGCTATAGGACCCGCTAACCCCACTTTGAGCAGCCAGGTGACGTTCACGGGCCCGCTGCGCCAACTCCCTCGAAATTCGGTCGGAAGTGGTTAGACCTTATATTCTTAGATCTTGGCGTGGGGTAGTCTTGGTCTCGCCTCCTAAGTGTACGCACGCTATTTCGTGTAGTGAAATATTTACTTTTGTGTTGTGAAATATGTACTTTATCATATAACCCATTGTTTCATTTAAGCCACCCTAATACACACTATTGCCTCCAAAAATAAAAGCAAAACCATACAAAAACTGCTAAATTGTACAACTGGTAAAACCAAACAGGGAAACCATGTTAAAAAAATAATTTGGTTGGAGTTAAGGAGTCGGAGTCGGATAAAAAATTCCGACTCCGACTCCTAGTACTCTTAGAAATCCGACTCCGACTCCGACTCCAGCTAAAACCTCCGACTCCCTCCGACTCCGCAGCCCTGGTTATAACAGACGAATAGCGATCGCATGTGTTTTGGTAGAAGCGAAGATTCGAATGCAGTAAAATTTTTTTTTTTTTTTTTTTTTTTTTTTTTTAAGAAGAAGCCGTCGTAACTCCGAGTTGTCGCTAAACGAGATTGTTGTTAAGCGAGTGCTGGCTGAATAACATTCACATTTTATAATTTACAAAATTAATATTTAATCCAGACAAGAAGTCCAATGTGTATGCTAACCCTGTGGAAATCTTTAGTTCTACCACACCTAGAATACTACTGCCAACTTTGGTCTCCCCAGAAAATATCAGAAATTATTGAGATTGAAGGGCCCCATAGGACTTTCACTAGCAAAATACATGGGCTACAGGAACTGAATTACTGGGAGAGGCTGAAGGAGTTGCAGCTGCTTTCTCTCCAACAGTACAGGGAATGCTATATTATCATCTACACCTGTAAGGTGTTAGAAACCACTAATTAGAAAAAATTCAGTAGTGCAAAAAGTCTAACACGCCCCAGAATCTTGTAGGTTATATACATACATATCGTGGTTTTTCTAATGAAGCAAAGTCAGCAAAGGTAAAAAAAAAAAAAAAACTTCATTAAAAGCCATATGCCTTCAAACAGTGGGGGATATACGTAAGCCTAAAATCGTGCATTTATAGGTTAAAAGCATGAAACTTTGCACAATTTTTGATTAATCCCAGGTAGATATTTTTGGATATGGAAGTAAACTGTCAGAGTTCCTTGGTGGCCACAACAGGAACTAACATCTTACCATATTGTCTTGAATATATATATATATTATATATATATATATATATATATATAAGTTAGGAATATGAAGCTTGGCAGGCTTCTAAAAATATCTAATAAGAACTATCTCTTGATAATAAAAAAAATGAATCAAAGTGCCAATCTAATTAGTGAGTTAATAAACCTTTTAAAATCAACCTTCCGAAGTGATTGTACATACTGAAGAATATCCACCTCCAACTCCAGCACTAAGTTCCAAAACTGGAACTGTGGACGCTCTGTGCTCATCTTCTTGACCCACTCATGAAAGTCAACAATGTCTTCGTAAGAAGAAATGTTTTGCTTGTAACTTTCATATGTACTTTAGGAGGTAGAGAGCAGTTGCAGTGACAGTGTGGGTATGACGTGTCCTAGTCAGGTGTGCTTTCTTTGAGATATAAGTCAGCAACACCAGCAGTTGATATGACCGTGGTCCATCTATCGTCCGTGAGCAAGCCTCCTAGGACCTTAAAGAAGGTCATTTAAACGTGCATTGCACCCAGCATCAGCACAAGCTTGCCTTCACTCGTGACTGTCTGGAAATGCTCTCTGAATAAATTTGCCAAGGGTAAAGTGAGGTTAGCCCATCGCCAACACAGGAACTTGACCAGGATTCACAGCCTGAGTAGCTGCCCTTACAATATCCATTGAGCGTTTAAGCATTGCAGATGTGTGTGCCATTTCTGTAAATTGTGCCATCAAGGATACTGAGCCAGGATACAGACGTGGTCTGCAGATTGGCATGGAAGGCTGCCCGTGAGACTGCACCTGAGTTACGGTACTCAGGTTTGGTATGTCCAGGACTTTCCTTGCATTCTCCAACCAAGGGTGATTTACCCCTGTTCCCCGACCACTGCCATGGAGTGTCCACAATAATCAGTGGACCCCCGCCTGAACCGATATATATATATAATGAAACACAGATCCACCACTCTATCTATATCATCTCTTCATTGTTCTACCAACACCATTATAATTATTGTGATTATTGTTATTACAAACATGATAACACATACGAAATATAAACCGCACGTGATATCACTAAATCAATGATTATGTCAAATTGATATCACTACCCTACCCTAACAAGAAACTGTAACAAATATCATGAGTCGTCAACCAAAAATGGAAAGAAGAGTCATACTCATTGGTTAAAAAAAAAAAAAAAAAAAAAAAAATGATACGACGTATAGAAACCAAGACCCTCCCCCATCACCGATGAACACATAACCTGCCCCCATAGACGTCAAAAACTAAAAAAAAAAAAACTAAAAAAAAACTAAAAAAAAAAAAAAAAAAAAAAAAAAAAACGTATACATTTTTATTCTAACAAACCACCAACCAACTAAGATTAAATAACCAACAAACAACATTAAAAAAGAACAACAACTCAAGAGAGAAGACGAACCGATCCTGTAAGAAGAAGACGGACCGAACCTGCAAGTACAAAACCAACCACGAAGATCAACCTTTGCGTCATCACCATTCCAAAACCGAACAAAGACCCAACAATCCCAACATCGCACCGCCCAATCACACTTCTCTGCACCCCCTCTAAAGTCATTGAACGCCTAATACTTAAACTTGTCACACCATATATTCCCCTTGCTGACTCACAACACGGTTTTAGGCCACTACACTCGACAAACACTCTTCTGACAAACCCCACACAAAGAATTTTAGATGGCATCAATTCAGATAGGCCCCACCACAGAACACTTCTTATAACATTGGACATTAGTAAAGCTTTTGATGCTATCCCCCGCCACAACCTAACAAATAAAATATATAACACAGACATGCACAATAACACCAAAAGATGGCTGGCCAATTATTTGGCAGGTAGGAATGCTCACGTGTCATATAATGGCCAATCATCGCACATCAGAAACATTAAGAACGGAGTACCACAGGGCTCAGTTCTATCCCCCACACTATTTAATCTATACACGCATGACTTACCCACACCAGACACCTCAGAAATACAAATGTCTTCCTACGCAGACGACATAACAATCACATGCACACATCGTAACACAGACAAAGCTGCAGAAATAATCCAGCCATACCTTAATACACTCAACACATGGTTCATCACAAACAGACTCAAAATAACTCCAACCAAATCTACAGCAACACTTCTCACCAACTGGACACAAGAACACAAATACATACCTCATCTCTACATCAACATCACTCTAATACCACACACAAACACACCGAAAATTCTTGGTGTAACATATGATACATCCATGTCTTTCAAACAACACATCACAAACATAAAAAACAAATGTACACCTAGACTTAACGCACTTAAGTCAATCACTGGAACAACATTTGGACAAAACAAAGAAACTAATATAACAATATACAAACAATGCATACGCTCAGTGATGAATTATGCGAGTCCTGCATGGGCTCCTAATCTCAGTGAGACACACCACAACACCCTTCAAATCATACAAAACAAAGCCCTAAAAACAATTACAGGCTGCACAAATACAACACCTACAGACCATTTACACCATGAAACAAAAGTCCTCAAAGTCAAGGACCACCTCGACATGAGAGGCACACAAACACTTGCCGCAGCCACTACAAACACATCACACCCGCTACAATACATAGCAGAACACCCACACACACCAAGAAACATTAAAACAACACCCAAAGACCTTTATCACGCACAGATACTCTCTTCTCTTCCTCCACAACCACCAAAAACCAGCCTCCGGAAACATATTCATAATCATATCACTCACCGCTCCATTAACACACTGAAAGACAACACACTGCTGCATGCCAGACCCCCTGATATCCACCCTTCTGAATCCTCTCTCCCACGAAAGGACAGAGTCCACTTGGCCAGACTGCGATGCGGTCACCACCCAGCACTTCTAAGCTACCAGAAGAGGCTGGATGACCGCGTTGTGAACAGCTGCCCAGGATGTAACACTTCGCCCCAAACCATACAACACATAACGGAAGACTGCATTATACACAATCATGCACGCAAACAACACAACATACACTCTATAAAGGATTTGTGGGAAAACCCAGTTTCGGCTGTGGCATTCCTTGGGGAGACGGGACTGCTCGGTCAGACAGTCTAGGGAACGACAACAACAACAACAACAACCTTTGCGTCATAGGGATATCAATAAGCAACATATGAATGACAAAAACAGCAAACGTGTCTGCTCCACACCTATTATTATCATAACTTCAACTTCCTTCCATTTCATTCTTTGTTCTACACTAAATCCTCAACCTCCCTCCTCGCCTCCACCTTACCTATCATGTATTGATTGATTGATTGATTTTAAGTACCTTAAAAGTATATGATTATAAATTATATTATATAACACTACTTTTATTGGTAATTCGATTAATCTATTTGTTACACATTTCCTGTAATGAAAATTTAATTACTTCAAATTGGTAATATGGAAGATTGTTGGTCTATATTGAACATACAAACATTATCGTATTGAAGGTGCATGAAATTTCATCGCATGAATTTGCATTAGAATCGATAGAAAATAAAATAATATTTACGATACATCCCCCGTCCCATCCTACGCACCTCTACTCTTCAACAACTAAGCTATAGTCACCCCTAATAATATACAAACGGAAAGTCTATATATATTTATAATATCATGAAAACATTATGTGTATGAGTAATACTTTAAATATAAAATATTTAAATATATGTATTTTTAAATTATGTATCTCATGTTAGCTAAAATATATAATTATTTGTAATATTACATATAATGTACTTTTTGGTTACTTATATTAGTAATTGGATTAAAAAACCCATGTTACGATACACAGTCATAATTTAGCTTAAATAAATTACTATAATACAAAATTTGCCGTGCGGAAGCCTTTCCGTTAAATAGTCTTCGATTGTAATAAGAGCATTATCTACGGTATGGATATGGATGTACCCCGCTCCGTAAAATGAACGGAATATCTGGCACCCGGAAATATTCTCGTGTTCGTAATAACTCGTACTCTCGGATGGTATGTGTCCTCCATTAACTTCCTTGTACTACTACTGCCATCGCAGTCTTAGAATATAGTAGCTTTGCATGAGAGGGAGGAAAGCCCGTGATGTGGGTTGTTATAGAACATTATTGATTTATCATGATTTACATTGATGATCTACATTGTACCATTCTAATACTACTACTACTGGACAGGATAGTTAAGAAGGGGGGAGGGGGGATTTGGAGGTTTAGTGTAAGGAAAGAATGAAATGGAAGGAAGTAAGAGTTATGATAGGTGTGAGGCAGACCCACTTAGTGTTGTAATTATTTTTTTGTGATGGCTAGTGTGTTGCCTTGTCGCGAAGCTTCTGTCTAGTTATTTCCACTTACAGAATTGGAGGTTCGGTCCATCTCCTTTGCTAGTTCGGTTCTTCTCTTCTCTTCTTTCTTGAGTTATTGTTATTGATGTTGTTTGTTGGTCATTAATTTTTGTTTTTGTTGGCTGTTAGTTTTTTTCTTAATAACATATGTATACGACTATTTGTGCTTATTTTAAGTTTTGACTTCTACGGGGGTAGGTTCTGGGTTCATGGTGATGGGGGGAGGGTCTTGAAATCTATACGTCTTATGTCGCGTGCGATTTTTTTATTCGTATGTGTTATCATTTTTGTAATAACAATCACAATAATTATAATGATAATAGTGTTAGTAGAACAATGAAGAGATGATATAGATAAAGAGTTGGATCTGTGATTCATCGTATATTTAATCTGTTGGGTGTACCTTTACCCTACCGTCGTGCCATATCCTCTTGGACTTCGGCAGCCATGGAGCGCCACCGTTCACGGTCCCTAGTTACTTGTAACATCTGTGCTGGTTTGAGTTGTTTTCCCGTCGCCCTCATCAGCCCGTCCATATACTTCTCCCTCTGCTTTCCTCTTGCTCTCCTTCCCTCCACCATTCCCGTCATCGATACAGGTCGTTTCGCTACATTGCCAGTTCGCTACATTTCTTCGGTTGTTTCGCTACATTCTTTGGTCGTTTCGCTACATCCTTTCGGTCGTTTCGCTACATTCTTCGGTCGTTTCGCTACATTTCGCTACACTCTTTTTATTCGCATTTGAGATACGAATATGATAGAAAACACAACGTGTGTAGGTTTATAAAATACCTGTAACCCATTGGACGTTTCGCTACATGGCCAGTTTGCTACTAACGACTTGCTACATTCTGCGGTCGTTTCGCTACATTGCCAGTTCGCTACCAACCAGTTCGCTACATTCTTTGGTCGTTTCGCTGTAGCGAACTGGTTGGTAGAGATGGCAATGTAGCGAAACGACCGAAGAATGTAGCGAAACGACCGAAAAATGTAGCTAGTCGTTAAGAACCCCTGATGTAGACAGTATACTGTTCTTTACCCTCAACCACATTTTTCGTTTTATACAGCATGTCACTGTTCAAAGAGCATTACAATTGTGGTGCAAATTTTTTGTAGTGTTTAAGAATCTTCTTTACAATATCATTATTCAAAATCCAACATATCTGTTCTTTAACAGATATTACAGAGTTGTTTCTATAAGGTCGTATAAGTTCACATTCTAAAATATAATGTTCTAATGTGTGCGCATTTCTCTCCTGACATATCTGACAGCTTTCCCATTCCTGCCAGTTATCTGACAGTAATGTTTATACCCCAGTCTCATCCTCATTATGCCTGTATCTACATATGATGAATTGTTCCCATAAGTCACTTTACTACTTTGTAATACATACAGGTAATGCTGAAAGCTTTCACTATATATAATAACCTCATTCAGTTTTGTTTGTACCCATTGCTCTCTCCTCTTTCTCCTCTTACTCTTTATCATCTTTATGCTGGTAATACTCTCTATGTCTACATGTGGTTGTTTCGTTGCATTTCTGGCCAATTCGTCAGCCATTTCATTCAAGTGGATTCCCACATGTGAGGGTATCCATATAAATCGTACTTGACAATTCCTTTCTTGTAATCCTATAACAATCTGTTTACATGTGTTTATTACATGGTTGTCATTTTGTTTACTTCAAAGAGCTTCCAAAGAGCTTCTACTATCTACAAGTACATGTATGTCTTTAACCATCATTTTTACAAATTCTAATCCTTCATGGATGGCATGTAACTCAGCCTGTGTATCCGGATGATATAATGTCACTAAGTCTTCTGCTAATTGTTTCATCAATATAACCACCATTACAAGAGTTGTCTGATAAATACTCCACATCCTGCTCGCCCATTATTCAAGATAGACCCATCGCAGTATATGTGTACAGAATTCTTTTTTTCTCTAAAAAGATCTGCTTTAGATATTCCGGATGCCAATCGTCTTTCTTCCTAGTTGTACAATATCTACTGTGATGCAGCTTTCCTTGCCAGGGTTTAAACTTTAAACCTTTTATTTGCTTGTGGATGTTCGCAGTATGATAGAACCCCGTATTCCAACATGACTAAATATAGCGTTCTTGCAAATTTACATACATTTCTTTTTCTTACACTAAAGTGTTGCAATGCAATGGTTAGCGCAGAGTTAGGCTGTCTCCGAACATGTCTAAGGGCAGCAGCTATAGTCAGTTCTTTGATTCTGTACTCAATACTGGGTAGATACAGCTCCATTTTAATAATATAAATTCTAACGTTTCTTTGGCAACCTAATATAATCCTCATTGTTTTGTTTTGAATGACTTCAAGCATATGTATTTCTTTTTTACTGTACATTAGTAGAACTGGTGCCGCATAGTCGATCAAAGAACGAATTGTGCTAATGTAAAGCGCTCTTAGGACAGGGATTCCTACTCCATTACTCTTCCATGCCAGAGCCTTTAAAGGTATGAAGCGCTCTTTGCAGGAATGTATGTATGTAATCTCCGGTGTTATTCTTTAATATCCGTTTATTAACGTTTTGAACACTTATGAAGTTAGGTCCCTACTCTAAAAATGATTCTATTTTTATTGTAAGTTAGTGGTACTGAGAATGTGCAAATTTAGTGATTTTACTTAACACAGTAGTTTTCATTAGTGAGGAGACAGGATAAACTTTGAATTTGAATTTTTTTTTTAAGATTTTTCTAAGGCTTGTCTAATTTTCTAAGTTTTCTAAGATAAAGATAAAACTAAAACTTTGGATTTACTTATTTTTTATATTTATTTAAAATATCAAGATCGTTATCGCTAGTATCGGAATTTTGAATTTATCGGTTATCACCTTATAGGGTGATAAATTTATCGCCAGTTATCGATTATCCCCTGGGCATTATGGGTAAGGTGGAGGGACGTAGGGGGAGGGAGGGAAAATGTGGAAAAAAGTTGGAAATGGAAGTTGAAGTTAATAAAGGTTTGGAGCAGACCCGCTCGCTTGGTTATTTTGTTTTGAAGTATTGAGGTGTTGACATCGTAACCTTCTCCACGTAGATATGTATCTTTGTAGCCCAGCCTAAAAAAAAAAAAAAAAAAAAAACTCTACACTGAAAACATGCAAATAAGACATAAAAGGACTAGAGCCTAAATCAACCATATAGGAGATCCGGTTAAACACTGTCACACATATTTGTATTTTGTTCACGGTCTTCCCTCGACCGGACACAACTGATACTCCAATATGGGGCGTCTAGTCTAGACTATTAAATTTGGGAGTTATGCTCCCACGGGCTTTTGATGGGAGCCCGTTTGGAGGGTGATTGAGCATATGAGTGTGTGTGGGCCCAACCACACACACTCATACATTCACAAGATGTGCACACGTATACGAAATGCGCATGCACATCTCAGTGAATGCACCCTTCTCGATATAACTGGTTACGGATGTATATGTGGTGACATCTTAATACATAGAATTATAGGAAAAAAAAAGGGGAGGGGTGATTCAATGTATGAGTGTGTATGGCCTTGGCCATACACACTCATACATACATTAGATGTGCATACGTATGCAATATACGTATGCATATCGCTATGAATTCACCCTTCCGGAGTAGAACATATATAAAAAGTATAAAAGGGGGGGGGGTGATTCAATGTATGAGTGTGTGTGGCCTTGGTCACACACACTCATACATACGTTAGATGTGCATACGTATGCAATATACGTATGCACATCGCTGTGAATTCACCCTTCCGGATAAGGTTGAAACATGTATATATATATATATATATATTAAACGGGGGGCTGACACTCCACCAGCCGACGCAGTTCGAACGGACTTAAGTGGCTGCATAGGCGGCGCACAAGACCCTCAGATGTTGTCGGAGGCCCTCTCCTCAGAAAAGCAGTTGCGGGGCTATGCTTGAAGTAGTGTTCAAGGGTGGCTTCTGGGTGGCTGCAATGGCGGCATCTTCTTTCTTCAGGTGTACCAAGCAGCTTGTCTTTTGGCTCCTTCTACCTGCCGGTGAGTCTGATAGGCGCGGTGGGCTACGGCAAGATCTAAGAATATAAGGTCTAACCACTGCTCCAGCGGTTAGACCTGTTTACTTAGACCTTGGGCTACGGCACGCCTGGCTCGCGACCTCACGTACGGACTAGGTGGCAAATGCTTGGTCACACGGTGGGCGCCAACGGCTCTTCTTAGTAATTGAATTATTTGGTTTTTATCTAATTCCTAGGATGGATTGAAGTAGGTAAAAACATATAATTCAATTACTAATATAAGTAAGCAGAAACTTCATTATATGTAATATTATGAATAATTATATATCTTAGGTAATATGAGGTACACGCAAAATATATACATATTTATATATTTTTATTTCTAAAGTATTACTCATACACATCTTATTTTCATGATATCAAAAATATATACCTTATGCATTCCGCTTGTGCTTTATTAGGGTTGACTTATGCCTAGTTGTTGAAGAAATTCATGAATAGAGTGTAGACTGTGGAGGCGCGAAGGATGGGACGGGAATGTATAGTAAATATTATTTTATTTTTATCGTTTGTAATGCAAATTCATGCGATGAAATTATCTGCACCCTCAATACAATAATATTACTATTTTAAAGAAATTAAAATTTCATTACAGGAGATGTTTAAGAAATAGATTAATCGAAATACCAATAAAAGTAATGCGTTATATAATATGCATAATCATATACTATTGAGATACTTTTAAATCACTCAATCAATCAATCAGTACATGATAGGTAGGGTGGAGGAGAAGGGGAGGGGGAGAGAGGGTGTATTGTAGAATATAGAATGAAATGGAAGGAAGATGAAGTTAGAATAAAAGGTGTGGGGCAGACCAACTTGATGTTTTTGTTATTAATTGTTGATTGTTGATATGTCTGCCTTTGACGCGGAGCTTGTCGTCAACTAAAAATGGAAAGAAAAAAGTCATGCTCATTGGTAAAAGATATATATATATATATATATATATATATATATATATATATATATATATATATATATATATATATATATATATATATATATATACACACGACGTACAGACACCAAGACCCTTTCTCATCACCAATGAACACATAATCTGCCCCATACACGTCAATACAAAAAAAAAAAACAAAAAAAACAGTCGTATACCTTTTTATATATATATATAAAAAAATTAACAAACCACCAACCAACTAAAATTAGATAATCAACAAACAACATCAAATAAAGAAGAACAACTCAAGAAAGAAGAACCGATCCTGTAAGAAGAAGACGGAGCGAACTTGCAAGTACCTGCAAGAACAAAACCAACCACGAAGATCAACCTCCGTGTCATTGGGATACCAATAGGCAACATAGTAATGACAAAAACAGCAAGCGTGTGTGCTCCACACCTATTACAATCATAACTTCAGCTTCCTTCCATTTCATTCTTTCTTCCACACTATACCCTCCCCCTCCCTCCTCGCTTCCACCTTACCTATCATGTATTGTATGATTGATTGATTGATTTGAAAGTATCTCAGAAGTAAGTGATTATGAATAATACTATATAACACTTTACTTTTATTGGTAATTCGATGAATCTATTTGTTAAACATTTCCTGTAATGAAAATTTGATTACTTCAAATAGGTAATATGGAAGATTGTTGGTCTAATATATTGACCATACAAACATTATCGTATTGAAGGTGTAGGAAATTTCATCGCATGAATTTGTATTAGAATCGACGAAAAATAAAATAATATTTACGATACATCCCCCGTCCTATTTAACGCGCCTCCACACCATACATGAAGTTCTTCAACAACCAGGCTATAGTCACCCCTTATGTTATACACACGCAAAGTCTATATATATTCATAATATAATGAAAACATGTGTATAAGTAATACTTTAAAAATAAATATGTAAATATATGTGTTTTTAAATTGTGTATATTATGTTACCTAAAACATATGATTATTTATAATATTACATATAATGTACTTTTTGATTACTTATATTAGTAATTGGATTTTGTAAATAACTCACGATCAGAGGGACGAAGATCACCTAAATTTTACATCAAAATTTTGAAAGACGCAAGCGTCTTTTTAAGCGAATCGTTTACAATTTGGAAATAGGTGTTGACACTAGTTGACATGCAATTATCTCATTCCGCAGTATCAGTAATATCTGATACCCGTTATAATTCTCGTGTTGTTATAAACTCGTTCTGGCGGATGATACATGTCCTCCATAACCTTCCCTGTACTACTAATGCCATTGCAGTCTCGGAGTATAGTATCTTTGCTTTAGAGGGCGGAGAGCCCTTGATGTGGTTAGTTATAGACCTTAGAAGATACTGAATAAAGATTTACATTGTACCATTCTATTATAGTACCACTATTGGACAGGATAGGTGAGACGGTGGGAGGGGGAATTTGGAGGGTTAGTGTAGAGAAAGAATGAAATGTAAGGAAGTTGGAGTTATGATAGGTGTGGGGCAGACCCACTTGCTGTTGTAATTATTTATTTATTTATTTTATTTTTTGTGATTGCCTTAATTCCAACTTTGCTTTCCGATACACATCCCAAAGAACATGAGAATGGAGGACACTGCACGAGACCAGAAGTCCTACACTAGGCAGTTCCATGTCCATTACCACTCATCATTTCTATCCATAAAGGCATTTAATCTTCTCTTTTGAGACAGCCAATCCTTTCGGCGCTCACTATAAAGCTGGTGACTAAGGTGCAGAGGGAAGAACGCCCTCAGAAACTACTTGAAGACTATCAAGTCATGCCCATAGTCCTCTCTCGCCAGCAGAAATGAAGCTTTGGGGCAGCACCGATACGCTTGAGATCAAAACATTTTCTTCTTGCCCATAACTGTCTTATGACGACTAAGAGTGTCCCTCGCTCCCTGCACACCTTCCTCCTGTCCTTGTAGCACTCCCGTTGCCGTGAAACACATTTGACTTGAATGGTCCAGCTACACAACTCCTCACAATAACCTCACATTTCTTCACTCTCATCTCAAACAATGATCACACCACGGTACCTCTCATTTTAGAACAATCAACACCAATCCTTGTACCTTCTCTCCACGCTTATCTAAAAGACGAAACTTCTTTTCAAGTTATGATTACCACACTCACATCCTGACGTGACTGCCATCCTCCCTATAGTTTTGAAATATTACAACTTGACATAGTCGTGCACTCTGCTAAGTAACCCAGGCCTCCCGCCAAACACTATGAATTAGAAATATTTCTTAGTAACGTTGTGACAGTACCTAAGATTGAGGTGCCGGGGCATTATCTACATAATGAAAGAAGAATATCCTTAATAAGAACACTTACTTTTTCATGGGGCACTGTTATCACTGGCGTATCTGACTGAGGTACTTGTTAAAAGTAGTGAATTTTGGGAAAATCCTATCTAGAAAGTAGTAGTACAACTTAATGAAAGGGTCATGTAGAGAGTTGAAAATTAGCTCAGCAGCAACTAGCTTATCAGATAACCACATGTCTGAGAAAAACAATCGAAGAGCTTCCCATTATCCAAAGATCCTCTAAACAGCAACAACTAGTGAAAACCATCTTGTCTGTGCCGGGTGTAGCATCTTATGGGGCTTCAAGTGAAGGAAAAAAACTGAAATTGTACAAACTCACTCTGGCGCTTGCTACTACGCTTAAAGAAATTGTACGCCTCACTTGCTAAATCCTCACACCTTCCAGGTAAAACCTTACAAACCTCGCTGGCACAGAGATGAGCAGAATAATCAATATGACTTTGTACCAGGGCTGAAGATAGTAACTTCATTGTCTGTACATCTAGGTATTTTTGTATTCATGCCAAAAATTTTGTTCTGGAGCTGACTTTATTAATTATTTTTTGTGCCATAATTTCTCCCGATACATTTTGATCAATTTCTATTCCGAGACATTTAACAACAGATTTAGATTGAATTCTAGAATCATTACATTGAATAATTAAGATGGGAGCATTATTGAATCTTTGGTTAGAGCCTAAAAGAACGGATTCTGTTTTCCCAAGATGTAGAGACAATCTGTTATCTATCAACTACTTGCTGACATTCATTAACCCCCACCTGAACCTAAATACATACTATAAAATACAAATACACCACTCTATTATCCTTCATTGTTCTAGTAACCCTACTAACACTATCACTGTAATTATCATTGTTGTTGTTAAATAATAAAAAAAAAAGATAACATGTGCGAAACAAAATCGCACGTGATATCATACAAAACAATGTATGGCAAAATAGAGGTCACTATCCTCCCCTAACAACAAACTTTAAAAATACCACTAGTCGTCATCCCAATGGGGAAAAAATCATACTCATTTGAAAAAAAAAAAATGTATACGACATATAGTTTTCAACACCCTCCCCCATCACCATGAACACAGAACCTACCCCCATGGAAGTCAAAACATAAAATAGGCACAGATAGTCGTATACAGTTATACAATAAATAAATGAATAAATAAATAAGTAAATAAAAGATAATAGTAATAGAAATAATCATGACCAACAAACAATATCGATAACAACAACTCAAGAAAGAAGAGATGAGAAGAACCGAACTGGCAAAGCAGATGTACCGAACCTCCAATTCCGTAAATGGAAATAATTAGGCAGAAGCTTCGCGACAAGAACATAAGAATAAAGGAGACTGCAAGAGACCATAAAGGTCTACACTAGGCAGCTCCGTATCCATCACCACCTATCATCCCCATCTATTAAGTTGTCTAATCGTTTTTTAAAACAACTGATAGTTTCAGCGCTCACTACATGGTTACTAAGATTATTCCATTCATTGACTACCCTATTAGTACCCCAATTCTTGCCTAGCAATCACAAAAAATAATTACAACAGCAGGTGGGTCTGCCCCACACCTATCATAACCAGGGTTGCCAGGTGGTTCTAACATTTTGTGGCATTAATTTGTGTGAAATTTGGCATTTTCTGGCAACACTAATGCCCAATTTGGCAAGCATTTTGGAATATATATATATATATATATATATATATATATATATATATATATATATATATATTTTTAGATATATATATATAGATATAGAGAGAGAGAGAGAGAGAGAGAGAGAGAGAGAGAGAGAGAGAGAGAGAGAGAGTAGTTGAAAATGGAAGAATATTCTTCTACTTCATCTCTATGAAAACCAAGAATTTTTATCAATGTATAACAAATAAATTGGAAATAAGTAACTACATACCAGTAATTGCAAATAAGGGATAAAGTCTAGACATGTGTCCAGGCACATTTTTTTGAAAATGATTAAGTCATAGGCAGGAGGAAATACAGAAACAGGTACAAAAAAAAATTATTCCAGGAATTCGGCAATTTCTCCATCAATATGAATCCTCTTACCATCTTCATCTACATCGAAACTAGGCTAATCATTCATATACTAACATAAAAAATCTGTATAAATAAAGTTTGATTCCTTCCATTATCCAGCAAAATTTATCAAAGACATCTGATCTCAAAAGACAATGAATAGAAATTGACCCATACTATTTGGTATTTTAACTAAAATATATGATAGAAAATAAAAGTATGATTCCCTCTATTATCCAGCAAATTTTATCAAGACATTTCATATGACACTTACTAAAATTGACTCATGTATTGTATCTAGGTATATTATAGAAAATAAAGCTTGATTCCTTCCATTATCCAGCAAAATGTATAATATAAAAAAAGTTGTTGCATAAGACACTGGAATAAAAATTGTCTCATACTATTTATCATTTTAACAAAAATAAATTATATTAAATAAATAAAGTTTTATTCCTTCCATTATGTAGCAAAATTTATCAAAACATTTCATAAGACACTGAACAAAAATGTTATATATAAATAGCCTCTTTGTCTGCTTTACATACTCAGTCACCTTTAGAGCATAAAATTATCATCATCCATATCAAGATGGTCAAGTATGCTTTCTACCTGTTCTTCTTGTGTTTCATCTTGTGGCTAATTATACATACTTACATTGGAGGTTTGTAGCATGTCGTCTGTCACTGAAATTACGGCAACATGAGTTATTTGTTATCAAATGAGATCAGAATGCTGTTCAAAAGGTCACAGCTAATTTTGTTTCTTAATTTACTTTTCACAATTGTGACATGGCTGAACATTCTTTCTACAAATGCATTTGATATAGGCGCAGACAAAACTAAAGTTGCAAAATCTCGAAAGCAAGGTGAGCCAATGGCATTTGTGTGATTGTATATATAACACCAAAAGGCATTCATGTCATTGAGATCAACATCATATGCTCTCCAATCAATTATCCTAATGTTCTCAAAATTTGGCATTTTTATGGCAAAACTACAAAAGTGCCATAAGAATTTGGCAGTCTTTTAAGAGATAGCCATATTATGGCACATTTTGCCAAATTTGGCACCACCTGGCAACTCTGATCATAACACTGACTTCCTTCCACTGCATTCTTTCTTTACACTAAACCTCCAAACCCCACCTGTCCAGTAGTAGTAGTAAAATGGTACAATGTAAATCTTCATTCAATATCTTCTAAGGTCTATAACTAACCACATCAAGGGCTTTCCTCCCTCTAATGCAAAGCCACTATGTTCCAAGCTGCAATAACAGTTGTATAAGGAATTTAATGGAGGACATGTACCATCCGGCAGAAAAAGTTTTCTAGATCATGAGAACTAACTCGGGTGTCAGGAATTCATTCATGGTTGGGGAGCGAATAGTTAGCATTACTAACGGACCGCCTCAAGAAGGAGAATTAGAGTCGATTAATACATAATAGAGACTTTGCAGTCTTTCAAAATTAATAGATTTTAGTTTATCAAGGTGTGTAGCAGCGCCATGAGTTAATTTGTCAATCCAATTACTAATATAAGTGAGCAAAAAGTGCATTATATGTAATATTATAAATAACTATATATTTTAGGTAACATAAGATACACTTAAAAAATATAGATATGTGTTTATTTTTAAAGTATTACTCATACACATTATGTATTTATGATAAATATATATATATTATATATGCATTCCGTCTGTATAATATTAGGGGTAACTATAGCCTAGTTGTTGAAGAAATGCATGGATAGATTGTGGAGGCGCGAAGAATGGGACGGAAATGTATCGTAAATACTATTTTATTTTTGATCGATTCTAATGCAAATTCATGCGATGAAATTTCCTACACCTTCAATACGATAATGTTTGTATTAAACTAACAATCTTCCATATCACCAATTTGAAGCTATTAAAATTTCATTACAGGAAATGTTTAAGAAATAGATTAATGGAATTATCAATAAAAGTAGTGTTATAAAATATTATGCATAAGCATATACTTTTGATATAGTTTTAAATCAACCAGTCAATACTTGATAGGTAAAATGGAGGAGAGGAAGGAGGGGAGAGAGTTTAGTGTAGAATAAAGAATAAATTGAAAGATGAATTTATAACAATAGGTATGGGGCAGACCCGCTTGCTGTATTTGTTATTAACTTGTTGATTGTTAATATGTCTGCCTTGGTCGCGAAGCTTGATCTTCGTGGTCGGTTTTGTACTTGTAGGTACTCGCAGGTTTGATCCGTCTTCTTCTTGTAGTTTCGGTTCGTCTTGTTCTCTCTTGAGTTGTTGTTCTTTCTGGTGTTGTTTGTTGGTTATTTAATTCTAGTTGGTTGGTGGTTTGTTCGTTTTAATTATAAAAGTGTATACGACAGATTGTTCCTAATTTTTTAGGTTTTGACGTCTATGGGGCATGTTATGTGTTCATCGGTGATGGGGGAGGGTCTTGATTACTATACGTTATGTCGTTTTTTTTTTTTTTTTTTTTGCCAATGAGTATGACTTTTTTCTTTCCATTTTTGGTCGACGACTAGTGGTAGTTGTTACAGTTTATTGTTAGGGGACGGTAATGATATCTATTTGTCATAATCATTGTTTTAGTGACATCACGTGCGATTATTTATTACGTATGTTTTATCCTTTTTGCAATAACAATAATCACAATAATCACAATAATTATAATAATAATATCTCTGGTAGATCAATGAAGAGATGATGTAGATAAGGTGTTTCATCGTATACACATATTGGTTCAGACGGGGCTCCATTGATCATTGGGGACACTCTAGGGCAGTGGTCGGGGAACAGAAGTAAATCACCCATATGGGGTAATTTAGAAATTTTGGGGCGTAATGGACGTAGTACGGATACGGATGTGGATGTCCTAATTGAGGGAAACTAATATGAAAGTTGGAGAAAAAGAATGCACCGAGGATATCCCGCGATCTTAGCACATCCACATCCGTATCCGTAGTACGTCCATTATCCCCGCAAAATTTCTAAGTTACCTCATTTTGAGGGTAATTTACCCCTGTTCCCCGACCACTGCAATGGAGTGTCCCCAATAATCAATGAACCCCGCCTGAACCGATATATATGCAATACGCCACAGATCCACCACATTAGCTACATCACCTCTTCATTATTCTACTAACACTTTTCCTGTTAGGATTATTGTTACTACAAAAACGATAACACGTACGAAATAAATCCGCACATGATATCACCAAAGCAATGATCATGTCAAATAGATATCACTACCCTACCCAAACAATTAACTGTAACACATGTCATTAGTCGTCAACCAAAAATGGAAAGAAGAAAATCAAACTCTTTGGATGAAAAAAAAAATATATATATATACGACGTATAGAAACCAAGACCCTCCCCCATCACCGATGAACACATAACCTGCCCCCATAGTCGTCAAAACCTTAAAAAAAAAGTCGTATACATTTTTATATAAAATATAACAAACCACCAACCAACTAAAACTAAATAACCAACAAACAACATCAAAAAAGAACAACAACTCAATAGAGAAGACGAACCAATCCTGTAAGAAGAAGACGGACCGAACCTGCAAGTTCAAAACCAACCACTAAGATCAACCTTTGCGTCATTGGGATATTAATAAGCAAAATATTAATGACAAAAACAGCAAGTGTGTCTGTTCCACACCTATTATTATCACAACTTCCACTTTCTTCCATTTCATTCTTTCTTCTACACTAAATCCTCCTCCTTCCTCCTCGCCTCCACCTTACCTATCATGTATTGATTGATTGATTAATTGATTGATTTTAAAGTATCTTAAAAGTATATGAATATAAATAGTAATATATAATAACACTCTACTCTTATTGGTAATTCGATTAATCTATTTGTTACACATTTCCTGTAATGAAAATTTAATTACTTCAAATTGGTAATATGGAATATTGTTGGTCTATATTGACCATACAAACATTATTGTATTGACGGTGCAGGAAATTTCATCGCATGAATTTGCATTAGAATCGATAAAAAATAAAATAATATTTACGATACATCCCCCGTCCCATCCTACGTGTCTCTACTCTTCAACAACTAGGCTATAGTCACCCCTAACAATACACAGACGGAAAGTCTATATATATTTATAATATCATGAAAACATTATGTGTATGAGTAATACTTTAAAAATTAAATATATAAATATATGCATTTTTAAATTATGTGTCTCATGTTAGCTAATATATATAAACATATATAATATTACATATAATGTACTTTTTGGTTACTTATATCAGTAATTGGATTAAAAATACATGTCACGAAACGCATTGTGAAAATGCACTAAAATGTAATTAACAAATTTTGAAAGACGGAAACGTCTACAGAAATATTTTGACGGTCGAAATTAATTAAAAAAAATTTTAAGAAGGAGGGCCGCAAATTGAACGTAATATCGAGCACCTGAGAAAATTCTCGTGTTCGTGAAAATTCGTACTGTCGGATGGTACATGTCCTCCATCAATTCCCTTGTACCACTACTACCATTGCAGTCTTGGAATATAATAGCTTTGCATATGAGGGAGGAAAGCCCGTGATGTGGTTAGTTATAGAATGATGATTAACATTGATGATTTACAATGTACCACTCTCATACTACTACTACTGGACAGGATAGTTAAGATGGGGGGAAGGGGGATTTGGAGGTATAGTGCAAGGAAAGAATGAAAGGGAAGGAAGTAAGAGTTATGATAGGTATGGGGCAGACCCACTTGCTGTTGTAATTATTATTATTATTGTTATTATTCATTTTTTTTTTTTTTTTTGTGTGTTGCCTTGTCGCAAAGCTTCTGCCTTGTTATTTCCACTTATGGAGGTTCGGTCCATCTCCTTTGCTAGTTCGGTTCTTCTCTTCTTTCTTGAGTGATTGATGTTGTTTGTTGGTCATTAATTTTTGTTTTTGTTGGCTGTTAGTTTTTTTCTTAATATCATATGTATACGACTATTTGTGCCTATTTTAAGTTTTGACTTCTATGGGGGCAGGTTCTGTGTTTAAGGTGATGGGGGGAGGGTCTTGAAATCTATACGTCTTATGTCGCGTGCGATTTTTTTTATTCGTATGTGTTATCATTTTTGTAATAACAATAATCACAATAATCATAATGATAATAGTGTTAGTAGAACAATGAAGAGATGATTTAGATAAAGAGTTGGATCTGTGATTCATCGTATATTTAATCTGTTGGGTGTAGCTTTACCTTACTGTCGTGCCATATCCTCTTGGACTTCGGCAACCATGGAGCGCGACCGTTCACGGTCCCTACCTAGTTACTTGTAACATCTGTGCTGGTTTGAGTTGTTTTCCCGTCGCCCTCATCAGCCCGACAGCAAGCTCGGCAGCCATTATGTATAGACCTAATTCCAAGTGCGCTACAGTTTTCGTTAATTGTGAAGGCTCTGCTGAGCCACGCTCACACCTAATAGTGCTGAAACTTACTGTGACTTGCAGGGAACGGGGAGTGATAGAATAAACAGATAACATAGTGATATTAGGCAAAAAATTAAGGAAAACATTAATCATACCCACCCCCGTTCCGAAAATCTCGGACCCACGCATGCGCAATACGAGGTGTGAGACGTCATGGGTACGTCACACACCCATTGATGTAACGGCAAATTACGGTAAACCCAGTGAATAACTAGTGCCGTTTCAGATTTTGGTGATTGAACATAATCTCTGTAGCTTTGAAAATTGAACGCCGTGACGGGTATCCGTGACGGTACTGACCGCTGCTGCGCTTGCGCTCTGCGTTCTTGTGACGTCATGACCCATCATCATTACCCCCCTGCTAAGTGTTGACGTCATCGCCTGTACCCCTGCGTCATGGATTACACTGGACCCGCCACCCTTGCTGATCTACAGATGGATTCAGCCCTCAGTGAGGAGGAGGAGGAGGAGGATACAAACATTGAACACTGGCCACCCTTAATGCCATCATCAAATCAATGTAGTCCTGTCTCAATAGCTCCGTCCACAAGCGACGGATCCCGTCAAGCTTACGTCGCTGCCACGTCTGGCAAGCGGCATATGGATAACAACTCTGACAACGGTAGTGAGTTACACGCTCCTGCTGCCAAGACACCCAAACCCGCACCTATCCCAAATTCACCCAGGAACGACAAAAAACCGTCACCTTCTTTAACACTGCCTCCTCGGCAGCATGCTGCTGCTCCTAAACCTGCACCTCCAGCTTTCGCTGCCCGTGCGGATTACGTGAAACTTGTCTTTAGAGAAAATCCATCCGTAGAAACAAAGCTTCGTTGGCTTGCTGAAGTCAGCAAAACATTTCAACTCCAAAGAGATCTCGCCGAGGTTAAGATGGCTGCTGTAACGTCTCGGTACGTATACATCGCACGGTGCCGCCAAGACATCGTCGAGCAAGTAACTGCAGGTGAATTTCTTTCTCTCATCCTTGATGTACAAGACTCCCCGGAGAGACCACGAAAATATCCAAATTATTTGATAACTCGGTACCCTACCAATGTGGATGCCTCTCACTGGAACTCTCTGGTGTTCACTCTGCCCGCCGTTTTCGTCTAAATGGCGTTCCTATTAATCGTATAGTTGTGACTTGGAACCTGACCGACCCGCCTCCTACCACTGTCTCCTTCAGTTTTCTCCCCTGCCTTCCTGACTGTGAAATACTCAACATTAAGAACGACACACCTACGTGTTACCGATGTTGGCAGGTCGGTCATATATCTCGCTATTGCCATGCAACAGAGAAGTGTGCATGGTGTGCTGATACCCACGACTCCCGCACCTGCCTTCACCGCTCCCCACCACCACCTCCTAACTCTACCTTGGCCGTCGGTACCTCACACCCACCCAGCCAGCCTGCACCTACCAACACCCACTGGAAGTGCCCTCGATGTAACAAACAAGGAGTAAATGTCTGGCACGGTTGTCCCAGACGCCCTGTGACGCAATCAGCACCGCCTCCCCCCCCCACCGCCCATCTCCACACCAAATATACCTATTGTCCCTGCTTCGTCTGCTACGTCAGAGTCCGACCAGATCCTTGAACTACGTAAGGCTGTCGCTACCCTCATGTCTCGCTGCAAATCCCTAGAAGAACGGTATGATACATTTGAAACACGTATAATCGATCTCGCCACCAAATAAGACTCCACAGATACAATACTCACTACTCTTGTTAAGGGCCAGAAGGCAATGATTGCCACAGTTTCCTCAATTGATGCTAAATTTAATGCTCTCTCTTCCCACCTAAATACGACGAATCAGAAACCATTACCTCGTTCCCCCTCATCAAATGGAGTACAACACGCTAGTCTACGCCCTACCGCCACCTCCCACCTAGATACGTCGAATCAGAAACCATAAGGCATAAGGGACTACATAAGACTTGCAGCTCTAAAGGGATATATTTATAAGAACAACCCTACTGTCATCTTTATTCAGGAAGCCTTTGTGGGACCTTTGCTTGGCGAGAGACAGGCTCCTACACTCTCTGGATACGTCTCTTATGTTCACCCAGTCAGAAACGGGCTCATAACATATGTACATTCCTCGATACCACACCAGCTTCTCCGTACCTCGATCGATGCAAACATGACCTATCAACTGTTGGAGGTAGCAATAGGACATGACAAGTTACGTTTGTGTAATGTCTACTCAGCCCCGGGAAGAATAAACTTGGCTGCCTTGCCCTTACCTACGCTGCGTGGTGTTATCTACATGGGGGACTTTAATGCCCGTCACCCTGACCTGGGTGATACTTCTCCAATCCCTAACCGGAATGGACCTCGACTTTTGGATTACGTACGACGATACAGACTCACGCGCTGGGATACTGGTGGTGCCACACACTCCCTTGGAGGTACTCTGGACTACATATTCACATCAGGACTTGTAGCATCACGTGTCGAGTGCTTCTCCATCCCCGTGCTCTTCTCTGACCACATTGCCCTTGGCCTCCACTACACAGTACCTGCTACACCCTCCTCCTCTTATGCCCGCACCTGCATCCGGATACCTCCCAAATACTGTCCGACGTATATCTCCTACATGACCACTCTGCTTCCTACTTTCAACATTCATTCCCCTGATGAGTTATATTCCTCACTGGTGAAATCAACCCACAACTTTTACACCCGATATGTCACCAGACCTCATCTCACCCGTAGTCCTCGGCCTCGCACAGCGTCGCTTGATGACCGTGTACTTCAGGCAGAGAGGAAGGCGATGAAACATGGCCTTACCTTCCAAAGACAACCATCTCCTGCCCATCTTCAACAATATCAGACGTCACGTGACGAATTGATAGGTCTACAACAGTGTGCCCAAACTGACTCGTGGCATGCCCTTACTGACAGCATCAATCATCTTACCAGCGTAGGAACCATGTGGCACAAAATCAACAAAATTGTAAAGAAACGACCCCGCACTGCACTCCATCATAGCCCGATGGAATATGCCCAGACACTAATTGACACCTGGTCTACACAATCAAGCCTTGATAACCTCCCAACACCTGTTCAAGATGCCCTTTCTTCCCAGGCGAACCTTCGTACTCTCCGTTTGGTAGATGCTCTGTTGCAGTTAGATAAAGAGGATGACGTACCCATCACACCACAAGAGCTTCAGTGTGCCCTCACCCGAGGTACGGCGACGGCTCCCGGTGAAGATGGGATCACATACTCTGTCTTACGTCTTCTCCACAAGGTCCCAGATAACCCACTCTTACAACTTTTCAATATGTGCTTTCAGAGGGGTTACGTACCCAGCGCCTGGACCTCCAGTATTATAGTGCCCATACCTAAACCCGGCACTGATAAATTTCGTCCCATCTCCCTAACCTCGTGCTTCTGCAAGGTGCTTGAAAGAATATTCCTCAACCGTCTGATATTTCGTCTCCAATTCAAGCTTTCACCGCGACTGTATGGTTTCCTGCCACAGCGTGGTACACACCACTGCCTTCTCGACCTCTATACCCGCCTCTCACCCACCAGTGTGGTCGCATTCATCGATCTCAAGAGTGCCTTTGATATTGCAAACAGGGACATCATACTTGATCAGCTCGTGGCTTTTGGTATCAAGGGTAACTTGTTGAGATGGATAAGAAGCTATCTTAGCAACAGAACTGCTCAAGTCCTTTTTAGGGGCGCATGCAGTACCTCCAGAAATTTTGACTTAGGTACTCCACAAGGTGGCGTTCTCAGTCCTTTTCTCTTCAATGTCCTAGTTCACCGCCTTCTTTCTATACTACCTGACATCCCTGGCACTACAATCACGTGTTATGCTGATGACATTTGCATCCACTCCGACTCACCCCAGAATCTTCAGGTCCTCCTTCACTCATTCTATGATTCATCAGCTGCTTGTGGCCTCATAATTTCACCCGACAAGAGTAGGATATTCTCTACACGCAACCCTCGAACATTGCCAGTCTTCACCGTGGGAGGGAATGTTGTCCCACACTGCACACAATACACTTACCTAGGTGCCCCCGTGCGTGTTACCCCAACCATACCCGCACGGCAACGTATCCATCCAATCATTAAAGACCTGCTGGATAGATTGGAGCGACGATTCATCCCTGTCAAGTGGCTTGCCAACAACATGAAAGGAGTTTCTATCCCTGTCGCTAGGACCATCTACATATTGTTCCTACGATCAGTAATTGACTACCTTTCTCCTGCACTCTGTCAGCTCCCTAAGACAGCACTGCAACCCCTTGATAAGTTTCAAAACAGAGTCATGCGATTTATCCTGGGCTGTCCTGCCTCCACCAGAATAGTCAACATGCTGACTGAGCTTAACTTGAACCCACTTGTTGACAGGATATACGCTAATGTCACTTACTTTAGCATCAAGTGTCTACGTTCTCCCCATCTGGCTCCTCACTACTCCAACGTCATCTTGGCGGCACTCAACCCTGATATGCCTCGGCCTCACCTTCGGCCGGGTGGACGTAACCTTATCCATACCGTGTGTGCTGACTTCCAGAGATTGGCCATTGATGTTTCGGCTGCTGAGGTTGTACCTGAATTGCCACCCTGGCGAGAACCTCTCCCTCTCGTCTCCTTTACTCCCACGTCTAAAACGGCCCATCCCCTTCTCCAGAAACAGTTGGCCCTAGAAACCATCGCCTGTGTGTCTGCCTTAGTTCCCACGGCACACCATCTCTACGTTGACGGCTCAATGCAGGCGGACGGGAGTACTGCGTGTGTTGTGTTATCCCCCACTCTGGAGCCACCAGGGGGAGATGGGTGGATTGGCCGTCGCTTGCCCGACACATCAAGTTCCACCTACTGTGAACTAAATGGACTGTTAGATGCTGTTACCCTCCTTACTGAGAGACGTTTAAATGGGGTAATCATCTGCGACTCTAAGTCTGCCCTTCACGCCCTTTCCTCTCCAAGACCTGCTGATGACCATATAGTGCGAGATATATTGTGTCGATTGGCCTATGCCCATGATAATACATTGGTTGTGTCCTTTTTATGGGTGCCATCTCATGTAGGCATCGCGGGTAACGATACTGTGGACAGTCTCACAAAGGCTGCGTGTGCTCGCGAATTACCAGTGATACGTACCCCGCCCTCCTTACGTTATTACAAAACTATCCTGTGTTCAGCCATGCATACCCTAACAGTGAATCGTAGAAACACCGAGCGAGCTCACAGTGTCTCCATACAGCACTATGATAACTTCATTGACACCTCACACAAATATCGTCGACACGGACTACTGGTCCGTAGACACAATATAGTGAGTGCTAGACTCCGGCTGGGTTACCGACCAGTGTGGCAGGTGTCCCAGACTGAGGATGTGTCTCACTACTCTACCTGCAAGCTGTGTCACCTCGCCAAGGCCAACACACTCGAATATTATTGTCTCGCATGTCCCACAGTGAAAGACTTACTACCACAGGGACAAGATCTAATTTATGTTTGTAAATATCTCTTACAGAATGAAAATTTAGATGTACTACTAATGAGATTTCCACATTTTGGTGGTTGTTAATCAATTTGAATTCTCCTATGTCCCGCGCAACACGTTCCTTTCTGTAACTCCATAAGTTTATATTTTGTTTACCGCCACTGAGCAAAGCATTTTACTAACTATGCAAATTTCCAATCCATATATCATACTAGTATTGTGTCTTGGTAGTGCAGCGTATATTTATGTAATTAAGTATCATTATAATTACATAAGGATTATATAAATAGTATATTGTATTGTATATGTGTTATGTATGTGCATGTATACTGTACATCATATATATGTATGACATGTGTACTATGTATGTTTATCTACAAATATCTCTAACAGAATAATTTGGATTCATTCATGAGATTTCCATATCTTGGTGACTATTGATTTATTTAGATTCCACAATGTCCTGCGCGACATTCATCACTCTGTAACTGCTTCAGTTTGTAAATTGCTTGCCGCCATTAGGCGTAATAAATTTATCAAATCAAATCAAATCAACCATCTGGGCCAGCAGAGGTTCCTCTGCACGAGCTTAAGGCTTGTTCAAGCTCGTGTAGTTGAAAGGGAGTGTTGTAATCGTGGTGTGTATGTGTATGGAAGATCAGTGGTTCTGCTTCCTGTCTTTGAGTTGTAAGAAGGATGGAGAATAGTTATCCGTGTTGCTTGTTTGTGTAAATGTGTCTGCTATTGTGTTTGCGATATCGGTGGGCGTATCTACAAACGTGCTTCCAATGGTCAGGGTCTTTATGTTTGGTGTATATTTGCCGTCGATTTTTCGGACGGCTGACCAGATCTGTGTTAGAGGGGTGTTCATGTTTATTGTTGAGATGTAGTCATGCCAAGACTCGTTTGGCCTGTTTGATGGTTTTTCGGGCCTCTGCTTGCGCCTTTTTAAAAGTAATTAAGTTGGGCGATGTCGGGTTATTTCTAAAAGTACGGTAAGCCCTATTCCGCTTGCAAAATGCTTTTCTGCAGTCTGATGTCCACCAAGGAACTCTATGCTTGTGAAATACCGAGGTTTTTGGTATGTGCTTTTGCGCTGAATTCAAGATTGATATTGTTGAATTGAATATTTTGTCATCCATATTATCCCCTATGATGTTGACGTTGGTAGTTCTGCAATACATTTCCCAGTTGGCTTCTGTCATGTTGAATTTGGGACAGGGAGGGGGTGGGTTGTCTCCGTAGGCTGGAGCAGCCGGAGCGTGGTCACCTCTTATTTTTAGGATTACTGGGAAATGATCGCTGAGCATGGTGTCGTCATGCGTATTCCATTGTATGATGTCAGACAACGCAGGGTATGATATGGATAAATCAATGCATGTAAAGGAACCTCTAGTATTGTCTCCACGAGTGGGGCTGCCAGTGTTTAGGAGGACCAGGTTGTTGGCGTTGAGGACTTCTTCCATCTGCTCCCCTCGAGCAGATTTTCTGTCGCTACCCCACGTGTGATGGTGGGAGTTGAAGTCTCCCACTATGAGTTTGTGGTGGGGCAGTTGTTTTATTATCTTATTTACCTCCTCTAGTGGGAATTGGGGGTCGGGAGGTAAGTATATGGAGCAGAATGGTTGCAAGTTTGTTGTGTAGTTTGGTTTTGATGGCGACTGCTTCCAAGATTGTGCTTAGTGGTAATTCTACTTGGGGAAGGCAGTCGCTGACTGCAACTGCGACCCCATCTCCAGGCGCTAACCTGTCCTTCCTATAGATGGTAAAGTTTTTGAGTTGGAATTCAACACTGGGCTTTAGGAACGTTTCCTGTAGACATATGACTGAGGGGTTGATTAGGGAGTTGAAAATAACTAGGTCATTTGATTTTCTTCTGACACCTCGGCAATTCCACTGGATTATTCTCATTTTTATTTATCTGTTTTCTATTTGTTTTATTTTATTCTAATTTGTTTTATTTATTTGCTTCGGTTTCTTCCTTTCTTGGCCTTAGTGGGAGAGGTGTGGTTAGCCCCCGATGCTCGTTCTGGGCTAGAAATAGGACTTAATAGTCGCTTATAGGAACCGGAGGTCTCCATGTGAACATCCACTTCCGTACGTGTAGGCACACGTGGGAAGCTCTGGGATGGCCGGGGAGGCCGGGGAAGGAAGGTGCGAGTGTGTTGTTTGTTTGGTGGTTGGGCGGAGATCTTTGCCCTTATTGGAGTGCTTACTCTCAGTTTGCGTTTCAATGGTTCTGTGTGTTTTCTTTACAGCCGAAGCATAGGAAGTTGCTCCGGAGGAACAAGTTGGGGTAACTAGTCCCACCACACGCTTCCGTGCTTCGTAGAAGGGTATGCCACATGTTGCTTTTTCTGTACAGATTTGTTTTTCTAATTTGAAGGTGGGACAGTCTCGGGAGGGGGATGGATGGTTGTTATTGGAGGGGCAGTTTACTCATTGAAACACATTTGCAGAGCAAGCATCCGTAGGATGTTCACCTGCACACCTACCGCACACGATCGTTTGTTTACTGCAGAATTTGGCAAGGTGACCATATTTAAAGCATTTGGTACAGCGCAAAGGGTTTGGGGACATATGGTCGTATTAGAACATGAATGTATCCAATTTTGACATGGTCAGGGAGGGTTGCTGAATTGAACGTGAGGATGATGAGAGGCGTGTTCATTCCCGGTCCAGTCGCGTTATAACTTGAACATCTGGAATGCCTTCGGATTTCATCTCTTCGAGGATGTCACATTCGTCCATGGTCATCAAATCTCTTCAGTGGATTACTCCTCTGGAGGAGTTGAGTGACCTAGGGAGGGGTGCAACAACATCAAAGGAATGAAACTTCCTGGCCTTGAGTAAGTCGCGTGTAGCTTTCCCAGAGTGGGTGTTGACTTGGAGGTCTCCGCTTCTAAGATTTTTCTAACTTGGTTTATATCATCCGTAAATGAAGACAGACATTTCTTTAGAAGAGAAGGGTTGAGGTCAGCTAAGCGGGTTTGTTCGGAATGGAGAAAAACGTGTCTAGCCTTGTCCGGGTTGATATTAGGGTCGTCAGGGGAAGTCTTCTTAGTTTGCAGAGATGAAGTTGAAGACTCCATCTTGTTCGTCAGGGTAGGGGACAAGCCCCCTGGTACACAAAAAGTGTGCTCAGCAGAGCTAAGGAATCAAATATTATGGGGGTCACACAGTTCCTTGGCGACTGGTGACAGCCGCGTAGAACAGTGGTTCCCAAACTGGGGGGGGGGGTGGGGGCACTAGGGAGGCGTGAGGAGGATATAAGGGGGGGGGAGCGTGAAGTCATCTACTCAATAATACTTGTTTAATTAGAATAATAAAATAATTCTAAGAACAAATATCTGCCATTACATACATGCAAAGTGGCAGTCACTTCAACCCGTTTTCTATTAAGCTAGTTCTCGTAACACGTTTTGGACACGTCACCGATACCAATGTCTAAATATACAGGTCAGACCGTTTGAATTATTGTGCGCAGCTTCTGACGTCATTAGGCTGGGTCCGTTTTCTCTTTGTGAAACACTGAAGAAAACTGTGAAACGCCAAGGAAGACTGGAACTATAATATTTTATATATGATATATATATATATGAGTGGAAGGGTGGTGAGTTAAACACAAAGAACAGTTGGAGTTTTATTCACTGACGTTTCGTCCTTACCAGGACATTCTCAATGTACATACAGTTTTAGAAAATTAACAGCTTATATAATCCATCCTTGCCGTGTTCCCCTCCCTCTATACTCTCATCCGTCCTCTACCCTTTTTTTTTTTTTTTTTTTTTTCTCTCATGTGACTCCGACCATGTCACTTCTCCCTCCGTTCTCAATTGTCCTTTTTACCTCCTTGACAATCAGAGTACTTACCGCTCCTGCTAATTTTATAAACCCTTCCCTATGGTTGATGCAGGGGTGGGAAGTAATGTAGGCTGCCTCCACTATTTTTCTTTTCTTTTTCTCTAGACCTTTGTGGAGCACCTCTATCTTTTTCCAATCTGGAAGATGACCACATTGGTCTAAATGAACTACTAGCGAGTTGGAGGTTCTGTGAGCTCTGACGTCATTTTTGTGCTCATATGTCCGTAGCTCCACTGATCTTCCCGTCTCTCCATAATATCCTAACGGACAACCACCACATGCTATATTGATATAGAGAAGGGCGCGATTTACAATATACCATGTGGTGGTTGTCCGTTAGGATATTATGGAGAGACGGGAAGATCAGTGGAGCTACGGACATATGAGCACAAAAATGACGTCAGAGCTCACAGAACCTCCAACTCGCTAGTAGTTCATTTAGACCAATGTGGTCATCTTCCAGATTGGAAAAAGATAGAAGTGCTCCACAAAGGTCTAGAGAAAAAGAAAAGAAAAATAGTGAAGGCAGCCTACATTACTTCCCACCCCTGCATCAACCATAGGGAAGGGTTTATAAAATTAGCAGGAGCGGTAAGTACTCTGATTGTCAAGGAGGTAAAAAGGACAATTGAGAACGGAGGGAGAAGTGACATGGTCGGAGTCACATGAGAGAGAAAAAAAAAAAAAAAGGGTAGAGGACGGATGAGAGTATAGAGGGAGGGGAACACGGCAAGGATGGATAATATAAGCTGTTAATTTTCTAAAACTGTATGTACATTGAGAATGTCCTGGTAAGGACGAAACGTCAGTGAATAAAACTCCAACTGTTCTTTGTGTTTAACTCACCACCCTTCCACTCATTTGTCTTACATACTTCAACATATATATATATATATATATATATTATATATCATATATATATTCATATATATATAGACAGAAACTATAATATTTATATATATATATATCTATATATATATATTTTATATAATATTTGTCAGAATATAACTAATTGCGTGGAGCGGTGCGAGCGAAAGCAACGACATTCCCGAACGACGCACCAGCTTCAACTGACAGCTATAGGACCCGGGAACCCCACTTTGAGCAGCCAGGTGACGTTCACGGGCCCGCTGCGCCAACTCCCTCGAAATTCGGTCGGAAGTGGTTAGACCTTATATCCTTAGATCTTGACCGATACCAGCCAAACCAACGCCACTGAGGGACTCATCACAAACTCCCAATACTTCAGACCTAGAATTTCTAATTTTGTGAGGAAGAAGCAGCAGTATCCATCTCACTAAATTAGTTCATAAATTGTGCCTTAGTCTCATGAGTCTTTCCAAATATTACATGCCATGTTTTCAAATGATCTATTCTTAAAATTGCAAGTTAATTTTGTCAATTTGCTAATTTTCAAACTTTTTTTTTCCGCTCCCGTTGAACCAAATGTTTCATTTTTAGTTACTTAGAAAAATGTCTCTGGAATGTACTATTGTTTGTTTGAGTGGCTCTCATGATCAAAACTTAATACAAACAGAAATCTGTTTTCCTGAACAATACTAAGAAATAAATGCAGGAATCATTTCACAGGAACAAAAGAGGGAGTGGAGGCGTACGAGTCTACTGGAAGCAGAAAGGGGGCGTCAGGTAAGATAATTTGGGAACCACTGGCATAGAAGGGGACACTGTGTGCCCAGTGGGTATGGGGTCTACACCAAAGTCTAAATATACAGGTCAGACCGTTTACATTCTTCTGCGCAGCTTCTGACGTCATTTGGCTGAGTCCATTTTCTCTTTGTGATACACTGAAGAAAACTGTGAAACGCCAAGGAAGACAGGAACTATAATATATATATATATATATTATATATTCATATATATAGACAGGAACTATAATATTTTATATATATCTATATATATATTTTATATAATATTTGTCAGAATATAACTAATTCGTGGAGCGGTGCGAGCGAAGGCGACGTCATTTTTGAACGACGGACCAGCTTCAACTGACAGCTATAGGACCCGCTAACCCCACTTTGAACAGCCAGGTGACGTTCACGGGCCCGCTGCGCCAACTCCCTCGAAATTCGGTCGGAAGTGGTTAGACCTTATATTCTTAGATCTTGGTCTACACTACTCTAAACTACGATATATTTTGCCACATTTCGCCGGGCCGGACGACAGAGGAGTCTCACGAGCCAACAAGGACTCGTGCGGATCCCGGAGAGCTACGAAAATGGCAATAAGGAAAAGAGCTGGGAAATGCCCAGAAGTGGGCGAAGGAGAAAGCTAACTAACGTGAATTTGGATTACGAGAACTAGTCAACTCTAGAGAGTAGCCCTAGCGAGTGTGACTGCTCGCGCAAGTACCGACTATCTGCCGCCAATAGCTGCCGACGTCTGAAGAACCAGTAGTAGTAGTAGTAGTAGTAGTAGTAGTAGTAGTAGTACTGGGCAGGATAGGTAAGATGGGGGAGAGGAGGAGGGGGGAATTTGGAGGGTTAGTAGAAGGAAGTTAGAATTATGATAGGTGTGGGGCAGACCCATTTGCCAAAGGCACAATAGACATAACCAACTACACCATAAGAAGAATGAACGAAACCAAATTTAACAACCTTGTCCGTGGACCTCCTCCACAAGAACCTAGACTACGAACCACAGTGGAGTGGACACACAACGCCGATTAACAACTACGCACTTGCAAACCTCAACAACATAGAGCAAATACACATTATACAGCACAACATTATACAGCGGACATTAGACAGAAGAAACGAGCTATGCTACGTATACAACACTAGACATAATACTTTTAAGTTCGATAGGTACACCCTCATGTCTTACCCTATCAGAAGTAAGGGTACGGGGGAGGAAGAACAGAATTTCAAACTATAAAGAGGGGAGTGCGTCAAGGCTGTGTTATGTCTCCAGATTTATTCAATTTATATGGGGAGATGATCCTTAGGGAATTAGAGGGAATGGAAGGGATTAAAATTAGAGGAGTTGATGTAAATCATATCGGATATGCTGATGACACGGTATTGGTGGCTGAATCAAAAGAAAAACTGCAACATCTATTGAATGTAACCGTAAGAGGAGAAAGGTTTACATGTAAATATGGAGAAAACTAAAATACTAGTGGCCAGTAAAACAGATCCACCAAGAGTGCAAGTACAAATAGCAGGGAGAAGAATAGAACAATTAACCAAATTTTCGTACCTGGGAAGTGTATTGACAGAAGATTGTAGATGTGAAAAAGAAAAAAAATCAAGGATAGCGATAGCTAAAAGCACGTTTCAGAAAATTAAAGGGGTTTTAACAAACAAGAAAAGGTCTACAGATATAAGGAGAAGAACGGTTAAAACATTTATATGGTCAACACTTATATGGTTCAGAAGCGTGGACAATCAGCAAAAGGTTGCAGGAAAACTTAGAAGCAGCAGAAATGTGGATGTGGAGACTAGTATTAAGAATACCGTGGACAGCGAAGAAAACAAATGAAGAAGTATTGAGAGAAAGGGAGACAGATAGGGAATTGATGACAACAATGAGGAAAAGACAGTTGCGATGTTTAGGACATATAATGAGGGAAGGGTTGGAAGAGGTGATGACGGGAATGGTGGAGGGAAGGAGAGCGAGAGGAAAGCAGAGGGAGAAGTATATGTACGGCCTGATGAGGGCGACGGGAAAACAACTCAAACCAGCACAGATGTTACAAGTAACTAGGGACCGTGAACGGTGGCGCTCCATGGTTGCCGAAGTCCAAGAGGATATGGCACGACGGTAAAGTAAAGCTACACCCAACAGATTAAATATACGATGAATCACAGATCCAACTCTTTATCTGAATCATCTCTTCATTGTTCTACTAACACTATTATCATTATGATTATTGTGATTATTGTTATTACAAAAATGGTAACACATACAAATAAAAAAAATCGCACGCGACATAAGACGTATAGATTTCAAGACCCTCCCCCCATCACCTTAAACACAGAACCTGCCCCCATAGAAGTCAAAACTTAAAATAGGCACAAATAGTCGTATACATATGATATTAAGAAAAAAACTAACAGCCAACAAAAACAAAAATTAATGACCAACAAACAACATCAATCACTCAAGAAAGAAGAGAAGAACCGAACTAGCAAAGGAGATGGACCGAACCTCCATAAGTGGAAATAACAAGGCAGAAGCTTTGCGACAAGGCATCACACAAAAAAAAAAAAAATAATAATAATAAAATAAAATATAAATAAATAAATAAATAATAACAATAATAATAATAATTACAACAGCAAGTGGGTCTGCCCCATACTTATCATA
This sequence comes from Oratosquilla oratoria, assembly GCF_046742065.1. Classification (NCBI taxonomy): domain Eukaryota; kingdom Metazoa; phylum Arthropoda; class Malacostraca; order Stomatopoda; family Squillidae; genus Oratosquilla; species Oratosquilla oratoria. The sequence continues at coordinate 19,254,893 of NC_134790.1, forward strand.
ACTCTTACTTCCTTCCCTTTCATTCTTTCCTTACACTATACCTCCAAATCCCCCTTCTCCCCATCTTGACTATCCTGTCCAGTAGTAGTAGTATGAGAGTGGTACATTGTAAATCATCAATGTTAATCATCATTCCATAACTAACCACATCACGGGCTTTCCTCCCTCTTATGCAAGGCTATTATATTCCAAGACTGCAATGACAGTAATGGTACAAGGGAATCAATGGAGGATAGTGCTGGGCAAATACCGCTAATTTCAATACCGGAATTACCGGTAAACAACAATGCCGTTACCGGAATTACCGGTAATTTACCGGTAAAAGACTCGTGAGGTAGTAGTGAAGTCCAAAGTTCGAATCGTCTTTATGACTTAAATCTAAACAAATTTCATCCTACTATGGTGTGTAGTCACAACTCAAGTTTTGTAACGTCGTCACTATAAAAATCCGGTGGGCATGTATCCAAATGGATGCACAGAATAAAAAATTAAAATAAAACATATGCGTGTGTTTTTTTGTCCATTTAAAGGTACTATAATATAAATATAGGGATCGTAGAGTCCTGCTAATACAAAATTAACGTAATTCCAATATAAAAAATGGCAACTATGAACAATTGAAAAAAACTTTGACAGAAATTCAAAGGGTTGAGATTGTGTTCCTGAGCCTAATATAAGAGGAACTTGGTAAAAAAAAACATTATGAAAATGACCTACGTATGTCAATTCATCTCGCACAAAACATTTAAAACCTCAATTGTACAAAAAAAACTTTGTCCTGACTAAATGAAAAATGGGTGATTTTGGAAATGAATGTTTATGTGTAAAAATGATGCATGTAATTATTTTTCTTTTATGAAATTGTGTTTCTATGTGAAAAATATATTCTTTGTATGAAATTGCACTTACATAGAGACGGAAGTGGGGTGTGAGACGGGGAGGGGGGGATTGGTGCGTAGGCCTGTAACATACGGTGATGTCACTTGTGCTTAGGTGCCGAAGGAGTGAAGGAAACTCGGGTGAGCTTCGTTGGGTTTATTCTGGTTGGGTCGACGCGGGCAGGGCTCATGGCCCTGCCCTAAACCACAAGATGACCGCGAGCTCGGGTCGGACTCTGTTGGGTACAAGTACAAGAGAGGGACTGACCTGGGTCACCAAACCTGGTCCCCTTATATAGGCCTATTGCGTACGCTAAAGAAGCACACCAACCAGCCTGACCGAAATATGGCTCGGCAGGGCTTAGGTTGTGCTTTCGAGAGGATGCAAATTCATGTAGTACAGGCGTACCATAGACTTAACTCTAACACAATTACTACAAGGCCGAAGGCCAGCTACTTCTACACAGTCTATCAATACACGGTTGCTCCCACTGCTGGGGTTGCGATGTTATAAGCCGACATAGCATATGTGGGGGCTTGTTCGCCACAGGCCTATGCACTGAGGGAGAGGAGGTAATCCTGTGACCTTACACTCGGAGCGCAGGATTTTTATAGTGACGACGTTACAAAACTTGTGACTACACACCATAGCAGGATGAAATTTGTTTAGATTTAAGTCATAAAGGCGACTCGAACTTGGGACGTCACTACTACCTCACGAGTCTTTTACCGGTAAATTACCGGTAATTCCGGTAACGGCATTGTTGTTTACCGGTAATTCCGGTATTGAAATTAGCGGTATTTGCCCAGCACTAGTCATCACTAAAAATCCTACATGCATCACGAACGGGCGGGGGAAGGACTAACCTACCCCACATGCCTACCGGTGCTATGAGTAAAATGTAAAGGAAAAAAGTGTATGTATATATATATATATATATATATATAATATATATATATATTGTAACGTAATATTAGATATTACGTCATATGTGTAATTATGTTATAGAATTGTGTTCCTTTGTATTACATAACTATGTTCATATTTCTTGTCTATGTATGTATTGTAACAATGTTAAGCAGTAACGCCCGTCCATTATATGTAATCTCGCCTACGTGCGGAGAGGTGCACACTCTTGTAGAACAAACAGACAAGCGAAATCCTGAATAGTTCGGAGCGCACAGATTTGACAGTTACTAAATAAATAGATTGTTCAAGCGAGTCGAGGGTCCTAAAAACTACCCATGTTGACGTGTTAACTTACCCTCCTCCCCTCCTTTCACTCACTCGCACACTCACCCGGAAGTATTCAGTTTCCGGTCCAATGGTATATAAGCGGTTGAAACCGCTCATTCCTTGTCATTTTTCGCTCTATTGATCTCTTGATAAGAATACAAGTTTGGACTCATGAGACGATTGGTGTGAAGTGATCACCCTTTTTTGCCTACATTACGTGTCTGATATACATTGCATTACTTTACTTATATTTGTACTTATTACTTATTCTGATGCATGTTCCTGATCTCTTTGTACTTAGATAGTACTATATTGCATACTTATCTTGTGTTTCTTATTTGAACGATAATTTCCATAATCATGTAACGGTCCCATTGACCCTACTGCCCATTCTCTTTTGTGTTGATTGCCTGTAAATATTTTCCATTAATAATTTCGTTTACTAGTTTTATCGCTAGTTTAATATTCCTTTCCTGGAATCTTCTTTGTTACCTTTACTTCTAGTCTTACGAATTATCTAGGCCCTGACCAGATAGTTCAGTCCTACAGTGGCTTCTAGAAGTGCGCTGGTTCTTAAGCACTTAGACGTTATACGTAACGTCTCTTCACATACCAGCAGCCCGTAACAAAGTGGCGACCCTTGCCAAGGATATTGGATCAGGTATTTAACACATTCTTATAGAGATGGATGATATAGTTCAAGAATTCGTTCAAAATCCCAAGGTAAGTTTCTTAAAGAAACAAACTAAAGACACTTTGATAGAAATAGGCAAGCACTTTGGAGTAGACATTGATACAAGTTTGCGAAAGAAAAAAATACTTCAGGAACTCGTTGAAAATCTGATCGAAGATGAGATCTTATCTCCAGAAGAGATTACAGCTATACAAATTCCTTCAAATAGGTTAGAAATGGAGGCACGACTAACCGAACTTAAGATTAAGGAGATTGAATTAAAGGTCAGGAGAGTAGATTTTGAGGAGGAAGCTAAATTGAAACAAATGCAAATTGAGGCAGAATTTAAAGCTAAAGAGGAGGAAACTAAACTGAAACAAATGCAAATTGAGGCAGAATTTAAAGCTAGAGAAGAGGAAACTAAAATCAAATTGGCAGAATTTAGAGCTAGAGAAGAGGAAGCTAAGGTGAAACAAGTAGCTAAAGAGGAGGAAACTAAACTGAAACAAATGCAAATTGAGGCGGAATTTAGAGCTAGAGAAGAGGAAGCTAAAGCGAAACAAGTAGCTAAAGAGGAGGAAACTAAACTGAAACAAATGCAAATTGAGGCAGAATTTAAAGCTAGAGAAGACGAAACTAAAGTCAAATTGGCAGAGTTAGAATTAAAGAAGGCAGAAGTAGAAGCTAGGATTGTTGATAGACAACCCGTAGTTCAGGAAGGTCGTATAGATATTTCCAAGTATGTAAAACTTTTACCCATATTTTCAGAGGGAGAGCCAGAAATTTTCTTTCTTCAGTGGGAAAAATTGGCGCAACAGTTACAAATCCCTAAAGAAAATTGGCCATTAATCATTCAAACACAATTTAAGGGTAAGGCTCAGCAAATTTATACTTCTCTTTCAGAAGCAGAAAGCGAGTATGATAATATGAAAGCTTGTATTTTAAAAGCTTATGAACTAATACCAGAGGCCTATAGACAGAAATTCCGTAATTATAGGAAGACACCTCAGTTAACATACGTAGAATATGCGGCTCAACAAGAGAGGTTATTCAATAGGTGGTGTTTGGCTAGTGAAACGGACACCTTAGATAGACTTAAACAGTTGATTTTGTTGGAGCAGTTTAAGAATACCTTAGAGACAGATCTTAGGATTTTTATAGATGATCATGTTCCCGAAACTTTAACTAAAGCTGCTGTACTGGCTGATGAGTTCACACTAAATCATAAACCTAAGTCAAGACAAATGGAATCCCAAAAGTCAAAGTCATATATTCCAGATTCAACAAAATACTCTGATCCTTGGGCCCCAAAGAAACGCTTTGAAAATCAGTCTAGCCCATCACATTTCAGTTACAGGTCTGATTTCAATCAATATCCTCCAAACCAACCTTGGCAAAGAATGGAAAGGTTTAAGACTAATCCCCCTGTAACTTGTTCATATTGTAAACAGGTTGGCCATCACATTTCTAATTGCAGAAAGAGACTGACACCCTCATTCTCCAATAAGACACCAACTCTTGTAAGTAATATAAAATCAGACGATTCAAAATCCTCTATTCAGGATACACTACCAAAGAAGCCGGTATTGTCAAGTAATGTAGAACCCCCCTCATCAGATCATGATCCTTGTTTCAAACCATTTGTATCTTCAGGAACTATATCTCATAGTAGTAGTTCACAACAATATCCTATTTCCATACTCCGAGACACAGGAGCAAAGCAAAGTCTGATTTTAAATTCTGTCTTGCAGAATCTGGGTGAGTCATATACAGGTTATGATATATTGATAGAAGGAGTTGGAGGAATTATAAAATGTCCATTACATAATGTTTTCTTGCGGTCTGATTTAACAACCGGAATGGTTAAAGTAGCAGTAGTAGACTCTCTTCCCATAGTAGGAATATCCTTATTGTTGGCCAATGACATCGCTGGAAGCAAAGTCATTTCTCCCTTAATAACAAATAACCCTAAGACCTCAGTAGAACCTTCAGATAACTTACAGTTGTTTCCCGCTTGTGCTGTAACCAGATCTCAGTACAAGAAATCTGAAGAGGAGACCTATAATTTAGAATCCCTATTCTCCCAAACTGACCCATCTTCTTCTTCACCAGTTTCTCTATCTAGAGCAGAATTAATCAAAGAACAGAAGTCAGATCCTTCTCTTAAAAATTTGTACGAGATTGTTTCATCTCCAGGAGAAGTTGAAAATATGTCACGAGGTTTCTATATAGAAAACGGAGTCCTAATGCGAAAATGGAGAGCATCCACCGCAACCGCTGACCAGCCATGGCAAGTAAGGAATCAAATAGTCCTCCCTCTTGGTTTCAGGAATAATGTTCTAAGATTGGCTCATGATACTCCCTTAGCAGGTCACTTAGGGGTAAGAAAGACCTTGTTCAACATAACCCAACATTTCCATTGGCCCACGGTTGTCAAAGATGTTGCCCAATATTGTAAAACATGTCATACATGTCAACTTGTAGGTAAGCCCAACCAGAAAATTGTAAAAGCTCCACTCCATCCCATTCCTGTAATGGAAGAGCCATTTAAAAAAGTTCTTATTGATTGTGTAGGACCTTTACCTCCTTCAAGTAAAGGAAATCAGTACATTCTCACAATCATGTGTATGAGCACTCGTTTTCCAGAAGCAATTCCTTTGAAAAATATTAAAGCTCAAAACATAATCAGAGAAATGTTGAAATATTTCACTATGGTAGGATTTCCTAAGAACATTCAAAGTGATCAAGGAAGTAATTTTCTTTCCAACAAGTTTAGAGAAACTCTTGTAACACTAGGTATAAATCATGTAACTTCCTCCGCCTATCATCCTCAATCACAAGGTGCTCTAGAGCGCTTTCACCAAACGCTCAAGACAATGTTAAGAATCTTCTGTGCTGAGAACACTCGAAATTGGGAAGACGGACTCCCCTTTTTGTTGTTCGCCACCCGAACAACAATTCAAGAAAGCCTTGGATTCAGCCCGTCAGAATTAGTCTTCGGTCATGAAGTCCGTGGTCCCCTAAAGATACTTCATGAACAATGGATGAAAGAAGAACCACCAGTTCCTTCTTTGAAATACGTGTCCCAGGTCACCGAGAAGTTGTTAGAAGCTTGGAAGTTGGCAAGAGAGAACTTGACGAATGCTCAACGAGTAATGAAAGGTCGGTATGATAAAAATTCTAAACTTAGAACTTTCTCTCCAGGAGATCAAGTGTTACTTTATCTTCCCATACCAGGAGATCCATTGCAGGCTAAATACAAAGGACCCTATGAAGTCTTGTCCAGAGCCAGTGATCTCAACTACATAATCAAAACTCCAGACAGAAGAAAGAGTTCCCGTCTCTGTCACATAAATACCTTAAAACCTTATCATTCCCGAGATCCAATTCCAGCTTGCAGCTCTACCACAATAGAATCCGAAGAGCCTCCTGATAACCTGCCTAATCCTCCTGAGATTCCCTTGGAAAACTCTCAGATACTACAAAATCTTCAGATAAAAGTAGGACACTTATCTGAGAAACAAGGTAAAGACATTCTTTTCCTCTTAAGAAGTTTTCCAAAATTATTTCTAGATTCCCCAAGATTCACTTCTTGGATAGAACACGAAATAATTCTAGACTCGCCAAGGGCTATCAAACAAGCCCCTTATAGAGTCAATCCAAAAAAGAAGGAGTTCATAAAAGCAGAAATAAACACTCTGCTTCAACAGGGAATAATTGAACCCTCCAGTAGTCCTTGGGCATCTCCTTGCATTCTTGTCCCTAAATCTGACAATTCTTATCGCCTATGCATTGACTACAGGAAAATCAATGCCCATACTAAGGCCGATGCTTTTCCTATCCCTAGGATAGATGATATCATAGACAGTCTAGGAACTGCCAAGTATGTATCCAAGTTGGATATGTTAAGGGGATACTATCAAATCCCTGTACACCCTCGCTCAAGAGAAGTTACCGCTTTCATTACGGAAGAGGGATTGTTCCAATTCAGAGCAATGCCATTTGGGCTTAAAAATGCCCCTGCCACTTACCAAAGAATGATAAGTAATCTTGTTGCAGGATTGCCAGGAGTAAAAACTTATCTAGATGATGTGATAATATTTAGTCAGTCTTGGACAGAACACATTGAACACCTAAATAATTTCTTTTATAGAGCAGACCAAGCAAACCTTACCATCAATTTGTCCAAATGTGATTTCGGACATACACAGGTCCCCTATTTGGGATTTAAAGTTGGAAATTCCCAAGTGTTTCCAATAGACGCCAAGATAAAAGCCATCAATGATGTACCAACACCCACTAATCGTAGAGAGGTACGTCGATTCCTTGGAATGAGTGGCTATTATCGCCGTTTTTGTCCAAATTTTTCAGATGTAGCAGAACCATTGACTGACCTGTTGAGAAAAGACCACAACTTCGTGTGGACACCTACCTGTGAGACGGCCTTCAAAAACCTGAAGTCCCTTCTCACTAACGCACCAGTTCTAAGGGCACCCGATTTCCAACGACCCTTTCTTCTGCAAGTCGACGCCAGCGACACCGGTATCGGTGCCGCCCTCTTGCAAGAACACAATGAAGTTCTTCACGCTATCGCCTACTACAGCAAGAAGCTGTCCCCTGCGCAGAAGAACTACTCAACAATTGAGAAGGAGACGCTCGCTTTGGTCCAGGCCCTTATCCACTTCGAAGTCTACCTGGGTTCCTCAACTACCATTCAAGTATATTCGGATCACAACCCCTTGAAGTTCCTACAGACTATGAAAAACAAGAATCCGAGACTTACACGTTGGAGTTTATTTCTCCAACCCTTTAATCTAACTATTCATCATATAAAAGGCGTCTTTAATGTTTTAGCCGACGTCCTTTCTAGAACATAGCTTTTCAACAGAAAGTGAAAAGCTTTCCCAAACGGTGGAGGTGTAACGTAATATTAGATATTACGTCATATGTGTAATTATGTTATAGAATTGTGTTCCTTTGTATTACATAACTATGTTCATATTTCTTGTCTATGTATGTATTGTAACAATGTTAAGCAGTAACGCCCGTCCATTATATGTAATCTCGCCTACGTGCGGAGAGGTGCGCACTCTTGTAGAACAAACAGACAAGCGAAATCCTGAATAGTTCGGAGCGCACAGATTTGACAGTTACTAAATAAATAGATTGTTCAAGCGAGTCGAGGGTCCTAAAAACTACCCATGTTGACGTGTTAACTTACCCTCCTCCCCTCCTTTCACTCACTCGCACACTCACCCGGAAGTATTCAGTTTCCGGTCCAATGGTATATAAGCGGTTGAAACCGCTCATTCCTTGTCATTTTTCGCTCTATTGATCTCTTGATAAGAATACAAGTTTGGACTCATGAGACGATTGGTGTGAAGTGATCACCCTTTTTGCCTACATTACGTGTCTGATATACATTGCATTACTTTACTTATATTTGTACTTATTACTTATTCTGATGCATGTTCCTGATCTCTTTGTACTTAGATAGTACTATATTGCATACTTATCTTGTGTTTCTTATTTGAACGATAATTTCCATAATCATGTAACGGTCCCATTGACCCTACTGCCCATTCTCTTTTGTGTTGATTGCCTGTAAATATTTTCCATTAATAATTTCGTTTACTAGTTTTATCGCTAGTTTAATATTCCTTTCCTGGAATCTTCTTTGTTACCTTTACTTCTAGTCTTACGAATTATCTAGGCCCTGACCAGATAGTTCAGTCCTACAGTGGCTTCTAGAAGTGCGCTGGTTCTTAAGCACTTAGACGTTATACGTAACGTCTCTTCACATACCAGCAGCCCGTAACAATATATACATATATATAATGTATATATATATACATTATATATATATGTATACATATATAAATCATATATACATATACATATATATACTCCCTCTAAGAACGCTCCATATACGAATTTTCGCTATAACGAAAAATAAAAAATGAAAAAAAATTATCCCACAAATCGAAATACGAGCTAAAAATTCGCCATAACGAATAAATCCTGTTGAAAAAAATTACTGAGTTTTTAAACCATAAATATCAAAAAAGAAATTTATTTTTACATCATAAATATTAAAAAAAAAAGAAAAAAAACGCCATATGTCCAGGTAAAAAAACAGATAAATAAATAGATAAAAGTGAAAGTAGATACGAACATACTGATAAAGAACCAACCGCCCAGTTTGTTATTGCATTCAAAACAACGCCGTGTACAGCTCGGTCTACTCACATGGTCTCGGTTAATCGTGGATTGTTGGCATCATTTTAAATGACATTATGCCTCCTAAGCGTTATTGTCTACTTTACATATTAATATTCTATGTGTCTGTATGTAATTAGCAGAGAACAGTATTCAAGATTATGCATATTTGATGTGATGACTTTACAGGGACATGAAATTTGTGTGTAAGAACCTATCTCGCATAATATAATGGGTTTATATGGGAAAAAAGTGCTCGATTTAAGTATATTCGATATACGAACGGTTTTTCAAGAACGTAACTAGTTCGTAAATCGTGGGAGTGTACACACACACACACACACACCTTTTCACCGAATGGACGGCGAGAACTGGTGTTCCAAAGAAAAAGGAAAAACTACGTGGATCTCAACATCCAGGAAGTGCCTTTATGTATTTATAGGGAAGGGGAGTGCTCGTGGAATAGTGGGGAAGTGATAGGGATGGAGAAGGGAAGGGATATTGAGGGAAATGGAAGGAAATGAGGAAGGGGAGGACTTGGTCCAAGAGTCCAGACGGCTTGTAAACAAACGCCGTACGGACGACTTGGATTTCGATGATGGAACTAACAAAATTGTAGATGAGAAACATAGATAAGAGCAGTTCAGTGGAAGGTGAGGATAATAATTTCCAAGGATTTAATGAGGGGGCGGCGGATACCAACCTCCCCCCGACTGGCAAAACTGAATTGACATCAGAAGTGACGAATTTTTCACATTGAATGAGAATCAGACAAGAAACAATGGTCTCAAACTGTCCGGAAATAGATTCAATTTGGAAGTAGGTAGAAACAACTTTGCCAACCGTGTAGTTGAATGGAATAAACTTCCTGCACAGGTAGTGTAATGTAGTTCAGTTCGAAGCTTTAATAATCATTTAGATAAACACCTAAGCAAGATGCTGTAATGATTATGATTTATTTTATATTATTTTTGTTTTGTTATCATTTGTCTGTTTGATTTTCATTTATCATTAGCTATATGTCAATTTATTGTTATTTACTATTTACCTGTTTGTTTATCATTTAACTATACCTATGCATATATATATATATGTATTTTATCTGTTATTTATATTAGTATAGTTTTTATTTATTAATTTATCATTATTATGATTTTTTTCCCATGCGACCTAGATATGGACCAATAGGCCACCTGTCGGTATGCTCCGCTCTTGTAATCCTTTGTCACATATGAACAACAATGCAAAATACACACACCAAAGTTTCAATTACTAAACATATCAACACACAAACCAGCAGAAGTGTTGACAAGAGACACACAAATACACAAACATAAGAATACTAGAACTAACACTTGGCAGCACAGATCTCTAAACACATAGCAAAAGAAAACACGGTCAATTTATAGTTTCACCCAACCAACGATTTTGATAAGTGGCTCTTATGTTTCTGGTGAGGAATGTTGTGATATGAACGATGGTGTACATCATATCCGTCGCAAATGAAACACATAAGCCACATATCAAAATCGTTGGTTGGGTGAAACTACAAATTGTAAAACAGTAAAGTGTATTGTAGAAAGGTTGAAAAATGGGGAAAGTAATTTGATAAATTTTGTTTATCTATATTTGAATCGAATAGTATCTACCTTAAATTTCATCTGTGTTTACATATTCAAAATATATTCCTTGCTCATAAGATTTCTCAGTAGTGTGCGTTATACTTGAACTTATGGGGCATACAATCAAAGCGTTGGAACTATGCATGCGACTGCGTCCGCTCATAACTTATTTAATAATCAAATAACTTAAGTCACCAGAAATAATTTCCTTGCGTCACCTTCGTTTTTCTCGTATATCTATTCATACATAATTTATTTTTATTTCTATTTTGATTTTTTATCTATTTTGTCTGTTCAATATCTATTTACTTACTCATTTATCTAAACACTTATTTGCAGTAACTTCTTTATTTTGTCTGTCTATTCATCTTTATATCAATTATTTATCAATTAGATCAATTTTCTTTTAGTCATACGTTTTAATCATTTCGTTTTCTTTCTTAAACACGTTTTCTTTATATAGCTAATGAGGAACTGCATTCTGCAGGCAAGCCGGTCTTTAAACGGTTACCACACCGGGATTCCACCAGCGCCGACAGTTAAAAGTTCGTTTGATATAAAATGGACTTCTGTTACAACATTTCATTTTTCAAATTTCCAAATATCAAATTACCTTTCAGTCACATTCAACAGAGCTGAATGATTGTTGTAAATGTATACGATTATTAGACACACTTAGATCGAGACGTTTAGCTTTTTGTAAGTGAAGTCATACTCCAGTTATACAAGTGGGGATTGGAGATAGAATGTGACAGGAATAATAGCTTTGAGATTTTTTTTCTTTTTTTTTCGTGGCACTACCAGGTGGGGACATTTCGTCGAGTGGGCTAAATACTCCGAACTTCTTTAGTAACAAAATCAACTGGAATGAGATCAAGAAGAATACGGCAAATGAAAACTGCCATGGACATCATCATTATTATTATTATTAATCATATCAATTATCAATTATTATTATTAGCGATTAATGATTAATTATTATTATAATGAAAATGATAACGATGACGATGATAATACATACAACCAAGGCTTTTTCCACCTTACAAGGGAGGTAGCCAAAAAAGAAAAAGGCATAAAACCATTTCTACACATTCCATCCCTAAATACACCCCACCCCCTCCACCTTCCACCCTCCCTCTTATCCTAGCACCTCCTGAATGACGGGTCATCCCTGCACCTTGTCCATTGCCCTGGGTCAGAGGCAGTGTCGCAAGACAGCACATCCACAGCAAGGCCGCTTCATTAAATCGGCGACCTCCCCGTCTCCGTCCCCCCATGCAGAAAAGGAGAAGACGGGGAGAAATCCCTTCGGACTATGTCAAATTTTTCTCACACATACTACCTCACCCCCAACTCATTTCACCTCATGCATCACAGCATCATCCATATACAACCATTCTCCATTCACCCCTGTCTTCTGTCCTCTCCCGTCCTTCCTCAACAGACATTCCCCTCTTCCCCAAAGCCCCCTTCACCCCATCCATGTACCTCATCCTAGGGCGCCCCCTCATGCTCGCTCTCTCCACATCTGCCTTCCATACCTCTTATACTAGGCTTTCTTCACTCATTCTTTCCATGTGTCCAAACCATCCCAATACTCTTTCATCAACCCTATCTCCCAACTCCTTTACCTCCCCTGTTCTCCTCCTTACCTCCTCATTTCTCACTCTATCTAGCCTAGTAACCCCTATCATACTTCTCAGACACCTCATCTCAAATACATTCAAACTCCTCTCTTCCTCTCTTATGTTCCATGTTTCTGCCCCATACAGTGCTGTTGGCACAATCACTCCTCTTAGCATCCATTCCCAAATGTCTATTCCTCATTACACTTTTTAATCCACCAAGGCATTTACTCGCATCTCTCAATCTACATTCTACTTCCACCTCCATTCCACCTTTTCCTGCCACATTTGCGCCCAAGTATCTAAAACTATCCACTCCCTCCAGTCACTCTCCCTTAATGATCACTTCCAGTCTGCTGTCACTTTCGCCCGTGATGAGTGAGGAAAAGGGAGGAGAAATAAAGAAGGATGAAGTGAAGGCAGTTGTTAAGATGATGAAAGCAGGTAAGGCACCTGGTCTGGTTGGATGCCATGCAGAGTGTCTAAGAAAAAGGGAGGTACAGTGATGGTGGACTGGCTGGTGAGGTTATTTAATGTTTGCTGGAGAAAGTTATGTATCAATACAGAGAGATTTAAAAAAGACAATAAGAAAAAGAAAACGACAATACGAAATGAACATCGCTGAGAAATCCAAAGAGAATCCCAAAGAATTCTATAGTTACATTAGAGATAAAAAGGTTGTTAGGAATCACATTGGTCCACTATTATCTGCTGACGGTCAACTTGAATATTCAAATGAAGGAATGTGTAATCTCTTAAACAATTATTTTAGCTCGGTATTCGTAAACGAAACACCTCAAAGTGAATTCCAAACTGAAACCTGTGAAAAGTCTGGGGTAAACTTACTCACTACGGTAAATATAACAAAAGAAACAATTAAAAGGTGTATAGACAAACTCAAAGTTAATAAAACACCAGGGCCTGACGGTTGGCATCCAAGAATCTTAAAGGAAATGAAAAATGAGATTGTTGTTCCATTAGAAATTATTTTCAAGAAATCCATCATATCCGGAGATGTCCCAAGAGAATGGAAGCTAGCTAACGTTACTCCCATATTCAAAAAAGGTGACAAAAAGAAACCAAATAACTATAGGCCTATTAGTTTGACTTCGATCGTAGGAAAAATAATGGAAACTATCATCAGAGATGCTATCGAATATCATTTAGAAAGTAACCGTTTGATAAATGATAGCCAACATGGTTTCAGACGGAAACGTTCTTGCGTGACTAACTTACTCGAATTCTACAACACAGTTGTCTCGAATTATGACAAAAGAAACAATATAGATTTAATATATCTAGACTTTGCAAAAGCTTTTGATACCGTCCCACACGAAAGACTACTTACTAAATTAGCTTTGCATGGAATAAGTGGTAGCCTATCAGGTTGGACTAGTAATTGGTTGAAAGGTCGAAAACAGAGAGTTGTTTTAAATGGAAAAACTTCTGGATGGAAAAGTGTTGCAAGTGGAGTTCCTCAGGGTTCCGTTCTTGGGCCACTTCTATTCATAGTATATATAAATGATATAGACCATGGACTAAAATCTAATGTTTCCAAATTTGCTGATGATACAAAACTGTGCGGAGTGGCAAATGATCACTCAAACCAATTAGATATTCAAGAAGATTTAGATAAATTACAGCAATGGTCTGAAAAGTGGCTAATGAAATTTAACACAAGTAAATGCAAGGTAATGCACATAGGTAAAAATAACAGCAAGTACGATTACAAGTTATTTGGAAATTCGTTAACAAAAGTGGATAGTGAAAAATATCTCGGCGTAATTATCAGTAACGACCTCAAATCATCCAAGCAGTGTATTTCAGCCTCTGAGAAAGCAAATAAGATTCTGGGATTGATTGCGCGATCTTTTGATTTCAAAAGTCCATCACTCATTAACAAGCTATATAAATCGTTAGTTCGTCCACATTTGGAATATGCTGTTTCCGTATGGTCACCGAATCTCATTAAAGACATTGACAGACTTTTAAAAGTACAACGGCGAGCCACAAAACTGATTCCAAATATAAAAAATAAATCATACGAAAATCGACTTAAGCACATGAATCTGTTTTCCCTAAAAAAGCGTAGACTCAGTGGTGACTTGATACAGGTCTTTAAGATTTTAAAGGGAATTGACAACATCAAAAGTGACCAAATTTTCACATTGAATGAGAATCAGACAAGAAACAATGGTCTCAAACTGTCCGGAAATAGATTCAATCTGGAAGTAGGTAGAAACAACTTTGCCAACCGTGTAGTTAATGAATGGAATAAACTTCCTGCACAGGTAGTGCAATGTAGTTCAGTTCGAAGCTTTAAGAATCATTTAGATAAATACCTAAGTAAGATGCTGTAATTATTATAATTTATGTTATATTATTTGTTTTTGTTTTGTTATAATTTGTCTGTCTGATTTTCATTTATTATTAGTTATATGTCAATTTATTATCATTTACTATTTACCTGTTTGTTTGTTATTCAACTATACCAATGCATTTATTTATGTATTTTAATTGTTATTTACATTGTTATAGTTTTAATTTATTATTAATATGATTTTTTTTTCTTTTTCTTTTTTTTTTTTGCATCTGACCTAGATATGGACCAAAAGGTCTCCTGTCGGCATGCTCCGCCTTTGTAATCCCTTGTAATCCCTTGAGAGGGTAGAGTGCCAGAGGACTGGAGGAGTGCCTGTATAGTTCCACTTTACAAGGGAAAAGGGGACAAGTGTGAGTGTAGTAGTTTCAGAGGGACTGGCTTGTTAAGTGTAGTTGGGGAGGCTTATGAGAGGATCTTGATTGAAAGGATTAGGAGAGGAACAGAGGGAGTAATTGGTGAGGAACAGTATGGATTTAGGACAGGTAGATCAGATTTTTGTGGTAAGACAGGTATGTGAGAAAGCTATAGGAAAAGGTAAGGGTGTTTTATTGGCTATTATGGATCTGGAAAAGACTTACGACAGGGCAGACAGGAAGGAACTGTAGGAGGTTTTACGGATATACGTGATAGGAGGAAAGCTTCTAGTGGCTGTCAAGAGTTTTTACGAGAGTAGTAGAGCATGTATCAGGATTAGAAATGGAGAGAGTGAATGGTTCGAGGTAAAGGGGGGACTTCGTCAGGGATGTGTTATGTCACCCTGGCTGTTCAACTTGTACAAGGATGGGGTGGTGCAAGAGGTAAATGCAAGGGTGGTGGGTCAGGGATTGGAGATGGTTAAAGAAAATGGAGAAAAGTGGGAGGTGAGCCAGCTGTTGTTTGCGGACGACACTGCGCTTGTAGCAGGATCAGAGAAGGGATTGAGGAAGTTGGTGACAGAGTTTGGGAGTGTGTGAAAGAAGAAAATTGAAGATTAATGTCGGTAAAAGTAAGGTGATGAGATAATAATAATAATAATAATAATAATTATAATAATAATAATAATAATAACAATAATAATAATAATAATGATAATAATAATAATAATAATAATAATAATAATAATAATAATAATAATGATTAAGTTTATTTGGCATTGAATCAATATACATGAAGTGCAGATAATGAAAAGAACACATAGTTTAGAATAACAATTACAAATGCCGAGGATAACACAAAAAAGCATGTAAGCTTATTTCCATTGAAGGAAAACAATTAGCATAATAAGAAAACTAACAATAAATACTTCTTTACGTAAGCAAAGAAAAAAACACACAAATTCAGTGCTCAGGTCGGGCCATTAAAAGATGAAAATGGTGAAATGATAACCGAAACAGTCCCTGATAGTTTAACAATTACGAACACACAACTGGTGGCGCGGTTGGTCGAGTTCCCGGCTGCCACTACGGGGGTCCGGGTTCGTATCCCGCCCAGGGCTGAAATAATTTTAGCATCGCTGTGCTGTGAGTCGTT